>NW_024582675.1:382310-399396 GCF_018398535.1 Haplochromis burtoni
GTGTGTGTGTGTGTGTGTGTGTGTGTGTGTGTGTGTGTGTGTGTGTGTGTGTGTTCATGCATTGCTGTGTCAAAGTGGACTCAAATGGCTTTGAAGCCCCTTTGTGGTGATGTTTAAGTAGGTTATATGTCGTCAAAAGTAGAAAAAGATGATGAAGTTCAACATCACGCTCAATTTAATGATCTTTTTCTAACTTCTAATTAATTCCAATGAGAGAGAGGGAAAGGTTCTTAATTAGATACAGCTCTGTTTAGGGAACAGGTAAACAGCGTACCTTTCTAAATCCGGTTACTAAATCTCACCTCTCGTAGCCCGAGAACAATCTTTGCAGCATTTGTAGTGTCATTCTTCATGGAATACAGCATCACTGATGAAACATGTCAGTCACAGTGACTTCCAGTAGCAACAAGAAGTGCTGAAATGCCCAGAGATTCCTTAGCATAATATATCTGTCATTTTCCAGGCATATGCAAAGAATATTCCTTTTTTTCCCAAAATACTTTAGAATGTACTGTTTCCATCTGAAAGCTCCTGCGGGCCTGTTTTGTTTTCTTTTATGACTGAATGCATGAATAGATGACATGGTTTAAAGTCAACATATCTGAAGGCCCTCTTCTGTTGGAGCTCTGTTTTGAATTATTGTTCACTTCCTGACTGTAGACTTCCCTGCCGTTGAATGTTCTCCCAGACTAGTTCCCTGCCTCTCCCTGTGAAACCTTATACAGCTCTGACATACAGAAATGTAGCATAGTTACAGCCAGGCACTCCCAGGTCCTCTGGCTCTCACCCCAGCAGCACACAGCCGCTATCTCAGGGGGACAGCTAGTTTAACTCCAACATCTCCTGGACTTCTGCCGAACTGTCATTCAACGTCAGCAGCAGAAGAACATTTTGACTATTGTTGAAGGCCTAAATAAGAAGCGCTAAAGCTGAACTGTAATTGCAAACTGCAGTACATGAACCTAAAGCTGTCCCTACAGATGTTATTACACTAAAAACTGCTCAGAGTGACTACATGCACTGTGAAAGTTGCCACTCATACTGACACCCTTACAAAAATATTCCCTCTGCTATTTAATATCCGCAGACACATTTTAAGAGGCAAATCTCTGCTAAACTAACTGTATGCAAAGACAAAGTCATCAAGTAGCCACTTAAAGTACACAACAGAGTCAATATTTTGCACTCACAGTTCCACACAAGCAATGCATCCTTGAACGTTTAGAGACATGCCTAACAGAGCTGAATGTGAGAATGGAAATCTTATTCTCCCTTCATTCAGATATTAAACTGTCATGTGTCCTGCCTCCAGTCCACTCTGCATACTGGAATTTTGTGTCCTAGCAGGAAGTCTACGCCTTAGCTACCTCATAACTGCAGACCCCTCTGAAACCCTTCGATCTAACTTACGGTTTCACTGGATATCCACCTCCCTAGAAATGTAACTACATGTCCGGTCAGTGCAGCCCATGCACAATTGTGACTGGCCTGTTTAGCACTGTCGGTCCTTTCCGGCTATTTTCTCATCTCAGTTTTTTGAGAGTGTCAATAATCAACTTAATATAAGGGAAAATAATCATAGCATTGATATAAGGACTTACATATGGCATCAAATTCCTTGAGGTAGATTGCTGAAATTATCAGAATGGGTGTGAGGTATCGTACAAAGAAGTGGAAAAACTAGAGGGTTAAATATGTTTGCCAAACAAAAAAATCCTGACCACAACAAAGGGCAGAGACCCAGGAGGGAAAAAAGTTACCGCGTGTTATATTACTGTCGGCTCACACCACATATAAAACACTGAGACACACGCACAAGGCAATTAACACGTAATGCACCAGCATGAGCATAAATGCCAGGAACGACAGCAGCCAGTTATGTAGGTTACATTGTAGGCTCTGCAAAGACTCCCTGCAGAAGTCTAAATCAGGCCTTAGAGCCCATACCACCTTAATAACCAGTGTGCTCTGTATTGAAGGTGTAATAGGCAGTAGTGAGATATAGAGGACATAGCCTGAGGCAGACTGTTGTATGCTACAGATGAGAAAACATAATTTTGGACAACAACCTGTCCTAACTCAGTGTCCTAACAGTGTCCAGATTTAATGTATGAAAATGGCCCGAGTGAACGCTAAACAGCACTTTGAAATCTGACAAATAAGAAGCCTTTTGCATCAACGACATTATGCATAACTTTGTCCAGTAGTTGGTTTGTCTTTGATGCTGGACGCCAAAATTTGTTACAGGTGCTTTATGCTTTAGGGTTAGCATTGTGCTAGCTTTAATTTATTATGACTGGGTCTTTAATTACAAAGGTTCAACACAGTACATAGCAAAGATTCGTCTGCAGCTCAGTGGCCTTCCATCCATTAATAAGAGCAAGCAAAGTAAATGCTTTAAGTGTCACCAGCATTTTCCAGTTGACATAGTGTTATATAATTTGAGTAATTCCACAAATTATACAGCTAACATCTTTCTTCCCCCCCCCACCGAAACATGTCTGAAAACTCTTGATGAGAGACAACAGGACATTCTTAGCCTAATAATCATCATCAATGGCATCCTTTGCCCCAGACAGTGAACCCATGACAACAATCTTTTTTCTCTCTCTCCGTAATCAGCACCGGGTTCAGGCACAAAGCCTGGCTCTGTGTGTTGAGCTTCAGACTGAGGATGGTTTGAGTGCCACACACTGCTCCAGGCAGGTCAGCTGAGTGGAGTCATGTTGGTCCATTGATGCTTGTCTTCGTCTTCATATATATATATATATATATATATATATCAGTTGGTATTTGCTGTTGGATTGCAATATACTACTCTGACTTTTAATGCTTACCAGAAAGTGAGCAGAATGACTTTACACTTTATTGTGAAATGTACATATTTATCAACTTGCGACAGAAAAATGATCAACTTTGTGTCTTTTTATTTTGCATAGAAGAGATGTAGCCTTTCTGGATCAGTTTCCAGCACTGTGGAACAAAGCTTTGTTGTCTATTTGATGGAGCAGGTCCATTCTGCTTGAGTTAGCAAGAGGGGAACCACCTGCACTCCAACAGAAGGGATCGTATGCTTCCTCCATTAGAGTGTAATAAGCACTCAGGCTTTGTTCCCCATTCTGAATTCATGCCAGCTTAAGAACCCTTATAACCTGAACACGTGTTTTCATTTGTGACCCTGTCTTTCCAGCTAGTCAGTCTACTTCAGTGGAAAAATATTGGACCTATGTGCTTTCATAGATGGGACTCCATTGTTTCTAAACAACAAAGAGAGATTTGAAAGTCTGGATTTAAGTCCAACTTGGTGCACCCAGAGGTAAATACTATTAGTGACATAATACGTGAAGAAAATATAAAAATTATTCTTTTCAGGGTGCACTAGATCCCAATCCAGTTTCCACTGGATGCAGTGTTAAGTGTGCAGGGGCTCTCCTGACATTTTTGCCCATGTGTGTTGCTGTGTTTAGAGGGTCTATAGCTGAATAAAATACTGAAAAGTGCAGAGCATCAACAATGTGAACATTACACACCTACTGTAGGAATAACAGGATATCAGTTACAGTTTGCAAGCTGATACCAAATATAGCTTAAACATTGAAGCTTGGCATGTGAAATCAGCAATCGGTCATTGTAATCCTGGGACTCTGAGGCAAGTTTCCCACCAAATCTAAACATAGCAGTGGTGTGGAATAGTCACAACAAACGTGGTGTATATCCCAAGGCCACTGGTAGCTGCCTACCTCTCTTTCCCCATTGTGTATCGCGGTTTTTCGTCATCGAGAGTAACCCAGCAGGGTCAAGCAAACAAAGGAGCACCTGGACACAATAGCAGCCTTGTTTGGCGCCGCGTGACAGCATGACAGGTATTTCAAGGCTCACACTGACAGCAGACTGGAAGAAAGGTCCTTTGGAGTCACTGACATTTGAATAAAATCACAGACTAGCACAAACACAGTCTATCAGTACCAGGAAACAGCCCATGTGAGAAATGTAATTAAAATTAAATCACTCACAACAGATTTCAAGGAAAACTGACTTTTTCAGTGACTCAAATTTTCTGGTCACTCTGTGGAAAAGGTGTGGCATTTTTGTTTTTTGGATTAAAGAACTTTTATCTGCATTTTAGCTACTCTAATATCCTGTTGTATAATACAGAAAGGGGGAAGAGAGTGTGAGAAAGTGTGGGAGCATCGCCACTGGGATAAGGCTAGCTGTCCACCAAGTCTTTAATGATACAGCTTTTTTAGAAGACATTTTCCTGAGATCCATATAACAATGAAGATGTCCTCATCCATGAAAGTGTCATGTCATCGGTTTCCAGAGGTTGACACTGGAGCAATAACTGTATCAAGAAGTGATGCATTTTCCAAGCAACAACGAGCTTGTTGGACTGGTGGTAATGATCCAAAATAATTACAGTACTGTGCAAAAGCCACCTCTCATTTCTTTATATTTTCCTAAGGAAGTCGGACTGTCTCGTAAATTCTTAAAATGGTCTTGAGAAAACTTCTTGAGGCTTTCTGAATGTCTTTTAAGTAGTTCTTTGGCTATTGGCTGCTTTTTTAAAATTTTCAGTCCAGTCCATGTACCGGACCATTTTCAGAGGATTTTTTTAAGCCACTTAACGCCGACCTATGAATCATTCAAGTATAAAAAGACATCTAACTCTAGGGATGAACTAGTGTTGAGTCTACACATGATAGACAACTTGGAAAAGAACTGATTTTAAATTGTATCTTTGTTTCGAGAAGCCCGTGGCCAAAAACATCATTTGTTCCAATTTTTTTGTTGTTTCTACAAAATCACTAATGATAGCAAAGTTTGACACAAGTCTAAATGAGCATTTCTACACCAACAAGGGGATTTCCAAACACCTATTGACTCAAAACTTGGCATATCTCAGCTTGGTGTGCTGTGTGTCCTTAAAATCTGGGGAAAGCAGACAATTGGAGATAAAAGTCATGTTCTTAAGAAACTGGAAATATCCAGCACAGACCTGACACAGGACCTGAGCGATACATCTGGCCGCTGATCCCAAATGATCCCAAACACACTGCCAGTGGTGTAAAAGCATACCTGGATAAAACACACTCACAATGGAACGCCATCGGTCATGGGCTAATCTCCCCACTCCCCGGACCTCTACGTTACTAAAGCAGTGGGATCATCTTGACAGAGAACAGAACAAAAGGCAGCCAACATCCATTAGGAGCTATGGAATGTCCTTTAAGAAACCTGGAAAACTATTCCTGAAGGCTAGTTAAAGAAATGACACAAAACCTTGTCCAAAAGACTCAAGTTTGTGGTGAAGATTAAAGCTGGTCGTACCAAATACCGACTTTCAGGCCCAAAAATAGAACAGTAACTACTCTGTCAGCTGTGTTCCTGTATGTTTGAACCTAATTCAATACATCTCTGCCCCTAGTACTCACTTTCCCAGCAAAATATAAAGAAATGAGGGGTTGCTTGACTTTTGCACAGCACAGTATATTAAATAGATACTGTAGCAAATATAGAAAATAAAGAATAAAAAGTATAAAGATAAAAGTCCACATAACAATAAATATTTCCCCTTTTTTCCCATTTTGGTTGCATCTGAAGCCTTGTGAGATTTTTACGTTTGTAATGCACATTTCATTTACATGAGCTGATACCACATAGCCCCCACGAAAATATTCCTTCATGTTGCGCTTGCAGGGAATCAGTTACTTTAAACTAATTCCACTGATTCTCTGGGCAGCCTTCTTCGGCTGGGATAATTAGAAACATGCCGCTGCACAGAGTAGACAGCAACAAAAGAGGCAGAGGAATAGCACAAGAGAAGGAGGTGGAGGAGAGCAAATGCCATCTCATGTGGCCTGGCCAAGCGGCTTTAAGTAATCACATCTGAAATCAGGAGGAAACACAAAACAGTTGCTAAAGGCAAGAGAGGGGGAGCATCGAAGGCAAGCTGGGAGGGACTCATATGGTCCTAATGTGAATTATCCATCTGTGAATACAGCACACTTCTCCACTCACAACCCCCTTAATCAGCCTTTTTCTTTCACAAATTCTTCTGTATTTTATCGGGCTTAGAAACATACCACAGGAGAACACAGGATATCAAAGCTAGTTGATAGACACATAGTTCCTCACGGTTGTGCTTCACCCATCAGCACATTCACAATTTCAAGTAGAGAGTATCAGCAGCCTGTACAGCTGGGCTCTGACCCTAAAATGTCCACTTAAGTTCCTTCTGTTTTATTCTAGACAGTGTGGTTGCTGTGCTGGGATCTGTAGCAGAGCACTAGGAAAAGCCTTGTTCTGTGCAGACTTTATGTTGTTTTGAATTATTCAGTTATGCTTTAACACGGCACACGTGATCTGACCCAGTCATATCCAGCTCATCAGCGCATATCATCATCAACGCCGCCAAGCTTTTATGTTGCGCTTTTCTTCTATCTTTATTTCTTTCATTATTCTTTTTCCTTTTTGTCTTCATCATTGTTGTATGAGTTTGCATGTGAATGAGAATCATACTGTGACATGCTCTGTGTTGCTGCTAAGGTTATAAAAAGAAAAAGCCCTGTATAAGTGCAAACTGTTTTCCATTTAACATTTTAAGGACATGCTTAGTTTCAGAACAGAAAGGTTTGCATAGTGTTTTGAAGCTGAGTAGTTCTCCACTCGTACCCTAATGGTGGGGGAAATAATTATTTGATAGAATGATTATTTCCCCCAGAATACTGAACAAAAATCCTGAAAAAACATATTACATGAAAGTTATAAATTGATTTGCATGTCATTAAGTAAAATAATTGTTTGATCCCCAAGCAAAAACAATGCTTGGAAACTCGAAACTTTAACTACCTCGACAAATTTTCTACAGAAGTGAGGTCTGCAGACTGGGCAGGCCACGCCATGGCCTTATTGTGCTTCTTCTTTAGCTGTTGCTTTGCTGCCTTGGTGGCATGTTTTGGGTCATTGTCATGCTGGTGTGCAGGTCTACAATATTGTACCCGGCATCCGTTGACAGCTCATTGGTCTTGCCCAAGATGGTGGAGAGGTTGTAATGGGAGAAATTGATTATGTGGACACATAATAAGTTGAGATCAGGATTATTTGATTGCTTGCTTGATTGAGCCTGTGTGTCACATGGGCACATGGCAAATCTTTGGGATCAGATACTTATTTCACTCTATCCATTAAAATAAAACTTCCATAAAAAATAGAGACTGTTCATTTCTTTGGAAGTGGGTGAACTTAGGATTTTTTCCTCAATTGTAACAGCTCAAATTAAGTCCAATGTCTATTGTGGAACTGTGACTGCTAACATTAAATTAAAGCTAACACCAAAAATTCACTGTTACCAAACACAACTGTGAGTAGCATCAGTGACAGCCTTTAATCTGGATAATGTCAATACAATAAAACCATATGTGCACTGGTGCAGAACATATACAGTGGGGCAAAAAAGTATTTAGTCAGCCACCGATTGTGCAAGTTCCCCCACTTAAAATGATGACAGAGGTCAGTAATTTGCACCAGAGGTACACTTCAACTGTGAGAGACAGAATGTGAAAAAAAAAATCCATGAATCCACATGGTAGGATTTGTAAAGAATTTATTCGTAAATCAGGGTGGAAAATAAGTATTTGGTCAATAACAAAAATACAACTCAATACTTTGTAACATAACCTTTGTTGGCAATAACAGAGGTCAAACGTTTACTATAGGTCTTTACCAGGTTTGCACACACAGTAGCTGGTATTTTGGCCCATTCCTCCATGCAGATCTTCTCGAGAGCAGTGATGTTTTGGGGCTGTCGCCGAGCAACACGGACTTTCAACTCCCGCCACAGATTTTCTATGGGGTTGAGGTCTGGAGACTGGCTAGGCCACTCCAGGACTTTCAAATGCTTCTTACGGAGCCACTCCTTTGTTGCCCGGGCGGTGTGTTTTGGATCATTGTCATGTTGGAAGACCCAGCCTCGTTTCATCTTCAAAGTTCTCACTGATGGAAGGAGGTTTTGGCTCAAAATCTCACGATACATGGCCCCATTCATTCTGTCCTTAACACGGATCAGTCGTCCTGTCCCCTTGGCAGAAAAACAGCCCCATAGCATGATGTTTCCACCCCCATGCTTCACAGTAGGTATGGTGTTCTTGGGATGCAACTCAGTATTCTTCTTCCTCCAAACACGACGAGTTGAGTTTATACCAAAAAGTTCTACTTTGGTTTCATCTGACCACATGACATTCTCCCAATCCTCTGCTGTATCATCCATGTGCTCTCTGGCAAACTTCAGACGGGCCTGGACATGCACTGGCTTCAGCAGCGGAACACGTCTGGCACTGCGGGATTTGATTCCCTGCCGTTGTAGTGTGTTACTGATGGTGACCTTTGTTACTTTGGTCCCAGCTCTCTGCAGGTCATTCACCAGGTCCCCCCGTGTGGTTCTGGGATCTTTGCTCACCGTTCTCATGATCATTTTGACCCCACGGGATGAGATCTTGCGTGGAGCCCCAGATCGAGGGAGATTATCAGTGGTCTTGTATGTCTTCCATTTTCTGATGATTGCTCCCACAGTTGATTTTTTCACACCAAGCTGCTTGCCTATTGTAGATTCACTCTTCCCAGTCTGGTGCAGGTCTACAATACTTTTCCTGGTGTCCTTCGAAAGCTCTTTGGTCTTGGCCATGGCGGAGTTTGGAGTCTGACTGTTTGAGGCTGTGGACAGGTGTCTTTTATACAGATGATGAGTTCAAACAGGTGCCATTCATACAGGTAACGAGTGGGGGACAGAAAAGCTTCTTACAGAAGACGTTACAGGTCTGTGAGAGCCAGAGATTTTCCTTGTTTGAGGTGACCAAATACTTATTTTCCACCCTGATTTACGAATAAATTCTTTACAAATCCTACCATGTGGATTCATGGATTTTTTTTCACATTCTGTCTCTCACAGTTGAAGTGTACCTCTGGTGCAAATTACTGACCTCTGTCATCATTTTAAGTGGGGGAACTTGCACAATCGGTGGCTGACTAAATACTTTTTTGCCCCACTGTACTTTCTTTTTCTAAATGAGAAATGTCAGCGCAACAAGCAGAACTTCTTAATTTGAAGTAAATGCACCAATGTCCTGGTCTCTTTATTTAAATGTAGTCAGTCCCCCTTCATAAGGTCCTGAAATTACAGATAAAAAAAAGAAAAAGACACTTAACTCTGCTCAGCTGCCAGTCCAAAAAAGGAGATGATCCTCTCTGGGTTCCCACTGACAGGACGAGCTTTGGAGGGCAACACAGAGTGCTGACATGATGACCCATATGGCATACATCTGAAGGCATCATCAAAGCAGGCAGTAGTAGTGTTTAGCAAGTTAACAGTAGCTGGAGGTTCTTATATTCAGGGTGTCCAAGAGTAAAACTCATTTGTAGACCTGAGCGTGCCGAGGTGTATTTGTCGTAGCGACAAAACAAAACACACCTTCCAACTGAATTATCTCCTTTAGAGCGATGCATATTCGAAACCCAGATGGGCTTAAATGCAACCATTCCTGCATCCAAATACAATTATGCACACAAGAAATTTAAAGACGTTTCCTGCAGGTATTAAAAACACTGGTTGGAAGCCTGGGCTATTCCTATATCAAAGTGACGCTTGAGCCAAACATTCGCAGTATCCAGATCCAGCCTGTGTTTTATTTCTTGGGATCACAGCCAACTTTGAGAATGTGCTGACGTTTATTTAGGCTCCTTAATATGCTGAATGTGGACAATTTACTCATTCCTCTCCTGTCTGGCCCTTAGTAAAAAAAGACCTCAATTCAGAGTGCGTTTTAGTACAGTAGAGCTCCAGCACAGCACAGCTTACAGTAACTATTCCAAGTAACTCATTAGTCTCTGTACTGACTCCCCAGCCTCTTCCCCTCCTGTCACCAGCTTTGATATGACAGCTCTCTGCAGCCCCGTTGATAATCTGTTGGCCTTTTTGTGCTGAGCCATTCATCCTTAATCTTCCAGGGCAACACTGAGCTTTGCAGCTCTGCTTTAGTTAAAAGTAGGATTGTGCTCTTTTTCTCTCACTCACTCCCTCTCGGCCTGCCTCGCTCTCCGTCTCTCTCGCTTTGCCATCAATGCTTTGTGGCTATTATGATGAATGAGGCATTATCAGAGCACGGAGGTAAAACAGATTAAAGTGACATCTAAAGCAGAAAAATGATCCTCCTCATTTGCAGAGCTTGTTAAGTGATGAGCACAGAAAGGTCACAGGTCAGCTTTGACGTGACCTGAACAAAACCCGTTTGTTGTACAATGCTGGGAGCTGCTCAGTGGGTTCGACTATGATGCAGTGATGTAGACCTCAGGGAAGGTTTGCACGGTTTTCGTGAATTATGATGCAGATGTGCAAACTTGTACATCAGTACGCAATCAGCTCAGATATACACAAGCATGTGCTGCTAGGTTTCCATCCCCGAACCTCATTTTCCTCCTCTTGGCATGTATCACGGGTGGGGAACTCCAGGCCACAAGTGCCGGTGTCCCGCAGGTTTTAGATCTTACCCTAGGGTCAACACACCTGAATCAAATGATTAGTTCATTACCAGGCCTTTGGAGAACTTCAAGACATGTTGAGGATGTAATTTAGCCATTTAAATCAGCTGTGTTTGATCAAGGACACATCTAAAACCTGCAGGACACCGACCGTTGAGGCCTGGAGTTCCCCCACCCCTGGCATAGAGGATGGTGCACAGATGAATTCATCCCTCAAAACAGAAAACGGGTTCGAAAAAACTTTACAGACTTAGGATTTTGAGATCATGCTAACCCATTAGAGATCCTAAGGATTAAAAAGAAATGTGGAGTTCTGTTAAAAATTTATATGGAGTTCATTCACATACACAAAGTGTGCAAAGATAGCAAAATCATTAAAGATTGAGATGTTGAATGTCAGAGGGAAAGCTGTTGGAAATTTTCAAATCGAAGGAAGCTTTGAGGTACGAGATGTACCAGAGAAGAGAAGTCGCTTACAGGAAGGAATGTGTTGAAAGGTCGCGTGGTGGGCCCCGTCAGATTATACACTCCACTCTGTTTCTACAGCTGTGGCGGCCATTGTTAAGTTAAAGCATTTTTCTCTCTCTTTCTCTCCTGCTTGTTAATGTTAATAGAGATATAAACAACAGCGATATGATTGCAACTTTCCTCCTTTTACTTGCTAATCTGTCACCTTTTATTGCTGGTTTTGTTTCAAAGTTCTATCCAAAGACTTACATTGTTTCTGCCTACATTATGCAATCATCTGGGAGTGAAACTTCTGCTGAATTACAACAGGGGCAGCCTCCGTGTCCACGATGCATGTGTCACATTACACAACTTAAAATCAGAAGTGATGGATGGCTCGGCCGCTGTGCACACAATGAAAGCTACTAATAGTGGAGGTCTGCCACAGAGCGGTCCCAAAGTCATCTGAGCACAGCTGTCAAATTTGAAGGGTGCTTTATTACTGTTGGCCATTAAGCGCGAGCTGCCGTTACTTGTCAGCGGTATCGCTAAGCTCATCACGCAGAGTGAATGAATACGGTGGCTAATAATAGTTTATGACACGCAAACCATTCTTATCTGTGTCTTCTTCTTTAAATGCTGTCATAACAAGGGGGCACAACGGCAGAGTGCGAGCGTACGCAAGTGCTGTTTTAATGAGAGCTCTCAGTGACAAGGTAATAACTTTTATAAATAACTCCACAGAATCTGCACATAATCAGCAGCTTTGTGTTACATGTGTGAAACTGGACGTGTTGTAGAACTTATAATGCACGGTTGCAAAATGACAAACGTGAGAATGGCTGTCTGACTGCGTAGGTATACCGAAACAATGGCTGTGATGTCACCAATGGTTTGTGGCTTGTTCGTGTTTGCGAGCGAGTGAAAGGCAGAGAGAACGTGGCAGTCAAATAGAGAGAGGCTGCAAAAGCTAAGGAAGAAGATGTTGACATATACAGAGTGATGGATGTGTGGAAAGGGAATAGGAAACTTTGGGCCCGTGGCACTGTATCTGCCTCTGTCGATCTGATTTGGGTGACACTGTATGACAGGAAGCTGGCAGAGGAGCTGGCTGACCCCCACGGAGGTCACCTTAGAAGTTACTGGCACATATACACATGCAGACACAAACGTGCATACATAAACCCAGTCACCACCACTTAAACTTATTTTAACCCTTTAGCATCCTCCTTCTTACTGGACTTCAGGCAGACATGATCTCAGAGTTAACCCTGACTTCATGAATAGAACTTCCATGAACCAACCCTACTCCATTTTCCTGGAGGCCAACGGGCCAACCAATACCAACCAACCTACTGTGGCAGGTCAGGGATGTTTCCAAAGTGTTTCTTTGTACATCAGCTGCTTTTCCCTCATGTTCGGTTCAGTCATTGTACCTGACCCTTTCCAGGGAAACGTTTTTTTGTTTGTTTGTTAAGCCATTTAACATTGGGCTAAAGGGTTGAACCAGTGTTTTCGTAGTGTGTTCTTAAAAAAACTGAAGAAGACGGTCAAATGGAAGAGAAAAGAAGAAGTGCTATCCTCTATCCTCTCCTATTCTAAGTTCATCAGCACCACTAAAAGTATAACCGTGTCTCTCAGGAAAAGGACAAACTTTGTTTCTTGTACTACATAATAGCTTACCTCTGGTTAATGCATTTTTTATGGCATAGTTAGCAATGCAATGTTAGGGCTGTTTAGTTTAATGGTGCACTGTGGATGAATGAAGGTGTTTATAATTTATGACACTTGGGCCCTGTGTCATGTTTTAAGTACTTTTTCCATATTAATGTTTGTTGTTCATCACTTGCTTGCAAAGAGAATTTCCCCTGGAAACGGACCTGCACTGAACGGAACAAATATTAATCGTGCATTTCATGTATGAGCAGCTAATAATGGATGAAGATGAGGGAAAGCTACAGTTTGAGCTATATAAGTGCATTTACTATTTCCCCGTCCCATCCAGGCCACTAGTTTTCTCTCTCTTTTTTTTTATCTGCTGGGACTAAGAGTGCTTTACTGTTATTTTTAGGTTGGAAAAAAAAAGTTCATCTGCCGCTCCCAAGGTGAGAAGCCCGGCACATGTGATTCCATTAGGCAGTCTATCTATATATGTCCATCTCCATTATTATTTTTAAGCATCTCTCAGATTCTTAGATGTGGTTCAACAAGTATTTGTGTTTAACAAAAACAGTAGCTAGGGATACAACTAAGTATGTAAATAGTACCGTCTCAGGCGTAAAGAGATTGCATAAGCAGAGAGGGGAGGTTTCAGCCAAACATTAAAACATGGTTTGACACCTGTCTAACCTGAAATACAAGAATTCCAGACGTATGTGTGATCACAGGGTTAACCTCTGACTCACTATGTTAGGAAATCAGCATTTCAGTCAGATTCATTATATCAAAGCTCGATGGATACTGCACATTCTATAATTTTACCAGGAAGCGCACTTTAATTTAATTTGAACCGACTGAAATAAACAAACTGACACCAGGCTCTAATTTAGGGAAAGCCAAAAACCTCTTTCTCCCTACAGCAGCACGCATGCGCTCTTTATAGCGCTGCGTTCAAATGCCCTTTTTGGAGTCTGACATTCGGTCCTCGAAGTTATTTTGACAGCACTTCAACTCACCGTGACCATGTTGATACTGTAAATACTAATGTTGTAAATCACGCAGTGAGGTCTTTAAAGAAAACACGTGAAGGGTCATTTCGTCAGTTTGTGCCCGATGATAAATTATTTAAGTCGCGTACTTGAGTCCACAGTGAAGTGTCAATTTAGGCGCTACGTTAGGTTACAGTCGTGATTTAAAGGTGTCGAACATTATTACCACAGAGCATTACACACACTGTACCATATTTTTATAAGTTCCATCATAATTACATATAAGTTAAATGTAAATTTCAAACTACAACCAAGCTGAAACACTGGGAAATGACCTGTAGTATCTGTGGCTTGTGGACGAGTGAAGAGTTCGCACAGGTTATTCACGTGACCTCTTCGTGAACGCATAAAAATCCGACAGCACCTGAACGCAGCACGGACAGCAACACATCCCCAGCACCAGAGTGGGAATGATTTTCAGCTCCACGCACCAGAGCGACGTACCTGGTTAAAGGAGTTCTGGACGACTGTGGATAAAGTGGGGTCTGCGGATACGGGCAGAGGAGGAGTGAAGTCTCTTTTAGCAGGAAGAGAGGAAGGAAAACCTTTAAAAGTGAGTTTTGAAAACAACCAAGAGGATTTAAGAAGTGGACGCGAGCCGTGAGTGGGAGCGTGGCAGATGTAGGATGACAACAGTAAAGGAGGATTAAACCGGAGGGGATGTTAAGAAAAGTGATGAGAATAACCGCACAGCAAGGAGTGATTTCAGCGCAGGCAGGAATGGCTTGATTCGGGACCTGTACTGTCAGAGGCGCTCATGTTTCTGTGGGAGAGAAAGAAAGTTTTCTGCGCGTCCCTCGGATACAAATCTACTTTTTAACGAGCAGGAGAGAGACAGGGACTTCTGTGACTGTGTCCCCCCCCCCAACCCCGGTGGCAGAGTCCGGCCGGTTTGGCGTCGGCTCGTTAACTGTTCGCAATGTCCAAACCCGCGCTGAAGAAGAACCACTGGACCTCCAGGGTGAACGAGGTCTCCGTGTCCAAAGATGCCCGCGGTGAGCTCAACGTGCCGCTGCGTGGCGGCGCGGAGAATGGAGAGTTCGCCTACATTGGACCGCTGAACCACAATGCGGTGGTGTACAAAAGTGGGAAACTGGGTGAAGGGGAGCTGCTGCTCGAAGTGGAGAATCTCTCGATTTCGGGATTACCCCTGTACGACATATACACCGTGCTAAAGAACTGCAAAGGACCCGCCAGGTTTAAAACTGTCAGGCAAGGTAAGACAAAAGGTGAGGCTGCAAAACTTCTGCGCTTTTATTGGTGTGCGTTTAACGGGTTTTGTGCCAAGTTTGATTTCTTGCTTTCTTTTTTTAAACAGCTTCATCTAAATGGAAACTTTTGATTCATTGAGGTTAATTTTCAGTTGAAATAAACCCATAGAACTTTACAATGAATACTAAAACTTGAGGAAGTTGTGACATTTAATAGCTGCGGAACCGTTTAATGTCACATTTAATTGGCAGATTTGTGAATGGCTTTTTCTTTTTTTTAAGTTGAAGTAGCCGGGCCTGGTTTTCTCCCTAACAGGGAATGCCACCTGTCTGGTTCAGGGACATGGAAACCCCACAGGCTTCACACACGTTGTTTATTCAGCTTTCCTTTGTGTGTTCTGACTTTCCCAGCTGTTGAGGAAGCACAAATGGTGAAGAAAGTCCAAAATATTGCGTACATTCCAACCTACTGGAGAATTACATCCAGCACTAGGAGCAGTAATGCTTAGAGGTGCTACTTTAAATTCATTTAGGCCTTCTTAAGATGTGTCTGTTTCCTATACTTTACCTGATGACTTCTCAAACAGGCTCGACAGGGAGCATTTCTTTTAACACCTAACAGGAAAGGGAACATCAGGCACCTTACAAAAATGCGAGCATCCGGCCAGTGTGGCTGCTCTAGCCTTCGGTTTATGGTCATCTTGACTCAGCGGGGCTGGGAGGTTTGACACTGAGCCGCTCTGACAGGCTCCCAGCGTGGCAACGCAAACCGCTGAAGGGATGCTCGGGAGTCAGCCCGGGACACGCAGAGACTTCTTTTAGACATGGACAAAAGAGCAACAACTCTTTTCAAGGGCGACCTTACATGTAGATAACCTGTGAAGGCCGCCGGCCGTGCTGGTGGGTCTGCTCTGAGGTTGCTTTGGTAAATGTGTAGCTTTTCTCATTCATTTCAGGACAGTCCTCCGATCATCATCGTGCACTGTTCTTAAGGTGTGGTGCTCTGTTGTTGCGCAACATCTTTTATTATAAAGGAAACCTGGTACTGAATATCTGAACATCCTCTTAGAGACGAGGAGCAGAGGGCTTATTTTAACAATGCTAAAGGCCACTGCTACCTCTGGGTGCTCAGATTTATTTACAATAGAAGAAGTGCTATTTCAACAGTGTGGCCACGGGGGACGTCTTTGTTAATATGTAAAGCTGTAAAACTAAATAAAGTCAATTAAAACTCCAGAAGTTCCCTTTCCAAAGCCATCCAATGAGCTGTATTGGAGTGTTTGCTGGCCCAATTCTGGCTCCTGGACCATATTTTTGACACTCCAGATTTTAAGGTCTTGTTTTCACTTACCAGCTAAATTATACCTGTGGGTGGGTAGCTTTGCCGGTGACTCCAAAACATCACAGAATTCTGTTGGCGTGACTTCACAGCAGCCATTTTATGCTGTTGAGTGTTATTTATATAATTTACAATGTCTCTGTTCAAATAAAGTTTTTATAGTTCACGCCCATGTTTTCCCTTCTGTGTCGTGTCCAAATGACTTGTTTAAGAAGGAACAATAATACAAGAACAGCGAGAGAAGAAGAAGTCGTCGATCATTCTCAGTCTGTGTATTCTCACACAGTCTAAAGTGGGGTCGAAAGGTAAAATATGGCAGCTCATGTGCTGACTAACACCCCGATTTCTTTTTTGTGGTGAAATTCTAGGCCTGACTGTCTCGCAGTGTGACTGCTGCTTGAACCCAGTAACCAACTAGACAGAAATAAGCCATGAAATCACATGCCGATTAATGCCAACAGTGGTGCCGCTGTGAAGAAGCAAAAACAAACTGAAATGGATTGTCAAACGCGCGTAAACAAAATGTTTGGGATTCCAGCAAAGAAGCAAATCTAGTCGAGCTGTAGCAGCAGAAGCCTCGCTACCATGCGTCGCCCTGCCGATGGCGTGGAATAGAAAGGAAAAGTGAAGGAGCTGATGCGATTGGTGCCCTTGTGTTTTCAGTAGTTTGTCTGTGGAGTGTTAGGCTTTAAGATCTTTCCTTCCTGTAAACAGGAAGTAACTGGTCAATTTTTTTTTTTTAATCACTTTCTAGGGAATCACCTGCACAAGTCCAGACCCGTTCTCTCTAGTTTGTAATGATTTATTAGGATAGGAAGGAGATTCTGTTCTCACTTTGGGCTAATCAGAAC
>NW_024582675.1:399416-595188 GCF_018398535.1 Haplochromis burtoni
CCCCCCCCCCAATCCCTTTTTCGTTTTCTTCATTCATCTGGGAATGTCGGGTGTCACTGCTGTACAACGTCACATGATCAGACTCCATTTCAAGTTTTTAATAATTCACGCTGTCAGGGAATTTCCCCTCCCTAATCAGCCTTAATTGAGAAAATATGCTTGGCAACAAGGGCCATCTGTAAAATCTAAGTCACCTAATTTTACCCGGAGCTTGTGCCATTTTCTCACTTTAATCAAGCGAGATGTGAGGAGAGGTACTGCTTCGTTGTCTTGGCTCGCTGATACACACTCAGACTTTCATGTTGACTGCCAGCTCTATAAAGAGGAGGAGGGGGGGGGGTAGGGTTTCCAATACTGAATACTGTGTTGTCTGGACTTTCTATAGACCTGTGAGCATGCAAGGGCATTTCTAATCTGAGCTGATAAGGAGCTGCAACCAGCTCCACTGCTGAGTTTTTATGTTATGTTTGTTTTGGGTATCGGTGAGAAAGCAACACACACACACACTGCAGGAGACACACCCTTAGAACCACTGCTGAGGCCAAACCATCAGATGTCCACTTCAGTGTATACTGAAGCTGTGGGAGAATAACTGGATTATGTAATTAGGGACTATTACAAACATAGGCATGCACTCTTAACTCTTCACCCTTTCGAAACAAGCAGCTGATGACTCTGTCACAATGTAGTTTAATGCTCTCACACACACACACGCACACACACACACACACACACACACACGTACTGCAGAGACAGAGTGCTGTGTTTGAAAGCAAGCATGCACATTATAAAAAAAACTTCACCAGCTGATCAACCCTGGAACTTCTTTATGGCTAATCTTCCTAAGAAGATGACTGTCTGCTCCACATATGTAAACAAACTATGGATGATACACACATGCTTATAGGAACACACAATCACATCAGAGAGGCTTTGCGATGGGACCAGATTAATGTCGTGCCCGCGCTGGTGTTAGTACTTAAGCTGGATGCTTTAACGATACTGTATATGATCTACAGTCGGGATTGTATTTAGGCTTAAAGTTGAGGGTGGATGAAGTGTATACTGATAATAGTAATTGTGTTATGCTAGGAAGTGTAGCCAGTGACGATTCTCAGAAGTGTTTGTAATGCAAGTGACTGTTAATGTTTGTTTTCTGGACATGACCAATGGCACAGTGGCCCAGAGTTCACGGGTTTCCCCAGGCAGGAGTTACGCTGTGTGTGTGTGTGTGTGTGGGTTCCTTTTAGTGGGCACGTGACCGCACAATCACACACACAAGAAATAAGATTGGATTCCTTTTCACCAGCCATTTTGCTACCTGACTAGTCAGGAAACTCCAGTCTTACAGCTTCGCAGCAGTGTATTTCTTTCCAAACTTCATTATATTACAGAGCTGCCCGTGATGGACGAGGCCTTACCAGCTATAAATTTCTGGAAGCAGAAAATATTCCATCCCATTCGTATGGAGGTGCGAGCTGTTAACTACGACTCTCGTGCTCAAATTTACAACACAGTGTCACTGCATTAACTCCAGACTCCCTGTGTGTGTGTGTGTGTGTGTGTGTGTGCGCGCACGCACAAGGATTTCTGGCAGGGATCGCATATGGAAGTGTTTATTTCCTCTCTCTCAGCAGGGTGTTGAACAACCCTCTTTGCCCACACCCGTTTTCTACTTTTGTATTCTCTCCTGATGGCTTGGAGCGACTTTATTTCCTCCCTTATAGTGTGCCGTAGGGAATTTCAGCGTTAATTTCAGGGTCTTTGTATTTGCTCAAATGTGTGTGCAGGTGAGGACAAAAAGGAGACTATGAGAGGAGTTGTGTGTGTGTGTGTGTGTGTGTGGGTGCAGTGTAAGCATCTTGCACACTTTGAGTTTGCTCAGCTTGATCTCTACATTTAGACGCACTGGAGGAACACTCCCTCACCAGCTAAATAGACCATGAAATGCTGTCTCACTTAAGCAGCGCTTTTTATAATCCCACTAAGAGGAGCACGTATGTATGCATGTGCCATATTCTCTCTTGTTTGTATTGTAGTCTGTTGTATTGACAATGAATGGGCATTGGTCACACTTGGCATTTGCAGTTACACAGCCTGTCAGGAAAAGAGAAAGGGCAACTAATTAATGGTAGTTCAGCAGGGTGGGAGAGGAAGTTGTCTTTGAAGACCGCCCTGATCCATCCTTCTCAAATGTACAGTAGAGATGGGGGAAATGTTTCCGAAACTTTTAAACAAAGGTGATGTCGGGAGCGTTGGGTCTTTTAAGCTTTAGTTGACTGCCTTATCACGTGTCCTCTGCACAGGAAATGGAAACCTTTAGGCAGAGTTGTGACTTTTGTAGCTATTATTTAGGAAGTAGGTGAAGAGCTCACCCACTTCCTCCAGGATACTAGTCTAACTCCAAACCAGTTCTAACAAACCAGTTAACTTGCTCTTTTTTTCAGTGGTTTCTGCTTGACAGTTTGTAACAGAGTCATTTGTCAAACCATGAAATAATGAGCTGCTCATGAGTTTCATACACACTGAAGGGGAAAACCACAGGCTTAATATTGTGCTGCTTTGGTTCAGTGAAGTAACTCTTGACCTAGTCAAAGTGTGGGATGAGTTGACAAATCTGCCCAAAAGCTCTTTACCAATTCTCCCAATATCTGGTTAACATAATCCATCATCAGAGTAGGTGAACATCTTCATAAAATGCTTTCTTTGTGGAGTGTACAGCCTGACCCATATATGACTTTTAAGAATGACACCGATATTTTGGTGATTTTAAAAATCTGATATATGAGGTGATTTTATTTTTTTATTTTTTGGCTTTCTGTCAGAGACATGAAGCACAAACAGTTTTTCTAACATATGTCATCATTATGTATATTTATTTATGAGTTATTAAAAATATTACAACAATGCAGTTTAAAGATGGTTTTTCAGTTTTATTGTCACAACACGTTGTTTATTTACACTTGTGATGTGTTGCCAATAGGGACGTTGCTGAGCGCCTACAGGTAGACAAACTATACAACATCAACACTCATAACTTGCTTGATGGGTGTTTCTCTTCTTTACCTTTTTACAAAAAAGTCACATATTGGTGGTTGTAAAGGGTGATACTAATACCCTGATTCTGCTATTATATCAATATGGTTCAAGCTGAGCGTTTAAATTTGTATTTTTTATTTTTATTTTTCTTTAAATTGCAGATTTTTAGTCTCTGGACTGATGGGTGAAAACATCTGTAAATTTAAGACTGCTTGGCCTTACGATTCTGTAAGGCCAAGCAGCCTTTTTGCTAGAGCGCGACCAGCACTAGATTTTAAAGAAAAAAAAAATGATCATGTTGATAAATGGGTCCGTTAAATTTGTTTGTAACAATGAATCATCTAAGCTAGTTGACTCTGCTCAGCTGTCATGCTACTCTGCACGTGCTGCATACAGTCTGGAGTATTGCATTGTAAACTATGGCAATTTGGTTTGTGACCTGTGTGACGGCATCATGTGTCTTTCTTTTTCTGCACCATGTTCCATTAAATAAGACGTTTTATTACGGTTGCATAAATGAAGCATATGTGTATTCATGCATGTATGTATGCATGTGCTTATGTATGCACGTACACACACGTGTTTGTGTGTGTGTGTGTGTGTGTGTGTGTGTATATCTGTGTATATATATATATATTTATGTATATTATCTAAACTTTGTACCAAGATGCCAACTTTGTCACATCAGTTCTGTTTTTTTTGTTGTTGTTGTTGTTGTTTGTGTCAGGAATTCGATAATATGCGAACGTGTGTGTGCGTGTGTGTGTCTGTTTGCATCCCCATCTGTGTGTTTGTGTGCGACATTGGCTGACATGGCCAAGTATTTCTGTCAGCTCTGCTGCTGTAAAGCTCAGATGAGATGTGGTTATGCCTCCAGCTGGCGTAACTAGGAAGCGAAATGACGAGATCGGTCGTGGCTGTGAGCATTATTAATATGGTTGAGACTAGTCCTAGAAGCAAGTTGATGTGCCCACAAAAAATGCAGGGTGACTCTTGAAAAGTTGGTTTTATAACTTGTTTTAAATCAACAGAGACTGTATGATTTTACGTTGGGGCTCTGTAACTTTTCTTTCTCACGTTAAACTTCTTGAGATACTTAAGGAGTTAATTATTGTCATTAAAGCGAATCAGCTTGTTATCGTTGTAGTTGTGGTTGCA
Source organism: Haplochromis burtoni (assembly GCF_018398535.1). Taxonomy (NCBI): domain Eukaryota; kingdom Metazoa; phylum Chordata; class Actinopteri; order Cichliformes; family Cichlidae; genus Haplochromis; species Haplochromis burtoni. The sequence goes on from NW_024582675.1 coordinate 403,614, forward strand.
CCGAGAATGTCTGTCCTTTACCTCTCAGCCTCCTGTAAAGGTCCTTTCCCTCCCCAACCTGTTTCCTCTTTTCTTTACCTTTAATTACACTATGGTTGAAGCTGTGGGGTCCGTTTACACAAATCCCATTAAAGTCAAGTCTTTGGGAAGCTTACTCACGCACATTCACATGCACACGTAGACAAAAGAAGGGGGTATAAACAGTTTAAGGAACGGTCCAGCCCTGATTAAGGGGATTTAGACTTGAGTCTGTCTGTTTGGCCACGGCTGTGAGCACGCATCCATGCTCACAGCCCTAAAGTCTTAGTGTTCCTGAACTAGGACTTACATGACACACAACACTTCTCAAAGCTGCTGCCTTTTTGGTCATCTTACCTGCCTCCATTCCCCTCCTTTGCTCTCTTTATCTTTTCCTTCTCAAGCCTTAATTTCTTCTCCCTCGCTACTTATTGTCATCTGAATGTGGGAATAGTGGAGCTTAATAATGAGCAGACCGTTATGACAGACATCCCCTCCCCAAGCCTAACCCTTTTTTAAAAACTTCCTTTTTTTTCTGTAGAAGTATCCTAATGAAAAGAGAAGTTGAACGGGCCATTTTTCAGTAGTTGCAGATGGTAGCATATGGAAAAGCATTCAGGAGTGTCTCATGTGGCTAGAAGTCACTGGGATGTGAGAATGTGATGGATCGTGGCAAAAAAGACAAAGATTTAATTCAGTGGTTTATAGCTGGAGAAGGTTGTCTTAGCAGCCGACTTGGCTTTTGTCTTGAGCTAACAAAACCAACCTGAAAGCATCTAAAGCTCACTAACTCATACCTAATGTCTTGAATGTGAAGAATAATGATTTCACTTGTCATGTTTGCATAGTAAGCTAACGATTAATAAGACGATGTCAGAGGAATTGGTGCGCAAATTATCATCACTCACAGATCAGTGCTGTCGCTCTCTATACACAGTTCGCGTGATTGCAAAGTGAAAGCAAAAAACAAGCGCAAATTCAAACGCGATTTCAATATGTCACATATTGACAGTGGCTCACCGATGCCAATGACATAATTACCCAGCTACATTTCCGAAAGAATGCAAAAGCATTGACATATATTTTTCCTTCCTACAATAGCCCGACGGGCAGGGCAGAGATAGATTTTGGTAGCCCGACTGAAAAAATCGCTAGCCCCAGGACGTCAGGCTAGCGATATTGCAAGCCCTGTATCTGATTGAGGAATCATGCATCTTTGGAAAAGAGAGTTTATTACAGAGAAATGTCTCTTTCCAAAATAAAAGCTATACTATCCGCTTCTTCTGGGCTATATTCTCAGCAGCATAAGGAGAATCATGTGCTAACAGCTGTCTAAATGACTCGGCTAAAGTTAGTAGCATGCTTGTTGTTTTTGTCTTTGCACTAGGATGATGTCGGCGTAAATGTGCAGTCATATTCGTTGTGTTCCCACTAGTGCTTTCAGGTTAATCTCGTTGAAATGACGTTAACGCCACAACACGGCAAATCTCCGTTAACGAGCTACCCCTGATCGCCCCGTGCGTGGGGCTGGACGGCCAACACGTTAACGAGCTAACTGCGCTAACACACTAGCTCCCACCCATGTAATTGAGGCACATCCAACATACTGTTTTACTTTAGTCCATGACGCGCTTACCTTCAGGGTCATACGTCACATGAAAACCAAAATAGTTCCAAACGCCACATCTGAATGAGGGTGGGGGAGGTTCAATTTGCCATGTTGCAAGGAGAGCTTAACTTCTGTCTCGCTAGCTTGCCCTGCACTCAGTGAATCTGCGTTCGACTACTCCGCCTAGGCTGCACTGTCGAGCGCAGATCCACTGAGCGCTCAACACAGACAGCATCGTCAGAAGGAAAGTTGATAAAATATATTAAAATTTTTGTATTGTTCGATACATATGCGTACTGAACCGAAAGCACTGTATCGAACGGTTCAATATCGATACGAGTATCATTGCACCCCTAATGCTTATGTATTCCCAATATTTTTGCAGTTAGCCCTCCCTACTCTGATCTCCAGATGGCTGACAACAAGTCAGCTAAACAGCAGCACATCATGCCAGCTAATAAGGGGCTTGAATGACCTGAAGTCAGACTCTCACTCTGATAAACAGTTTGATTACATTCTCACATCATATGAGAGTTTAAGTGTCCGAGTCCAACAATGTTAGAGCCGCTGGAAAGAAAGTTTTACTAGTGTGACTAACAGCAGCCAACGCCAGCTACCAGCAGCTAAAACAGTTGCACTTCCCAGCAGAAAACTTCAGGATATTCTCAATAACTCACTTAGTATCACTGTTATTGGACAGAAGTTAACTTCAGTTACTTATCAGTTTATACTGGACTCCTATCACAAAGTTTTATAGCCTCATCCAGAGCACAGAGATGTGGACACCCGGCATATTGACAATGTAGACATATTTACAGCTGAGGTAAACAGCGAAGTGAAAGCCTGCATGCAATACAGATTAACGGTGGCCAGAGATGAATGTCCTACAGCAGCCACCATAGCTAGGATTATGCACTTGAATTTGAATATAAGGGTCCTGTGGCTCAATACGTATCAACAGAACCATCAAACACTTCAGTGAAACTATTCATGAACTGATATTTAGAAATACTACTGAATTTCTAAATATCAGTAAGTAGGCAGACTACTAATGTCTAGAACAGTTCTGAAACAATGTGTTTTTGAACCATTTAGAGATATTTTAAAGTCTCACTAAAACTTAATGAGCTCAGATGGAATTGCATGCAGCGCTGACCCAGATGAGCTCACTTTGTTTCAGTTAAAAGGCATCAATTTGAGTAGTTAAACTGACTTTTTAATTTCATTATTTATTTTTTTGTAGTTCTGGGAATTCTTTTGTATAATTTTGACTTGTTAAATTCTCACTGTAATTTGCCCGCTACATGCAGAGAAAAACTAACAAGGTGGAAGGTCTAATAAACCTTTTTGACTGTGCGATCTTGAGTAAACCAGGCACAAAACACTGATGAGGGTCACGCAACTAACAATTTATCATCCAAACAGCTAATGCCTGTCTAAGGACTCCTGTCCACCCTGTGGTCATAGCAAGTGTGGTTTCGTTTGTGATTATACAAATAATTTGCAGATAGCATCTGATCTGATTCTGAGTGATTGGGCACGGCCTTGAGAGCACAGTACAGCTCTGGGACAGGCTGGCTCCTTTGGTTGTCTTTGTGTCGCTGGGCACCGTAGCAGCACAAAGTTATGCTGAACATTTGTGTGTGTGATAGTGGAACATAAAGGTCAGTAATTCATATGGACCCTTAAAGGTCAGTACACAATATGGTATGAAAGCTACGTTATAAAGTCTTTGTCCTCCACTTTCTTCAACAGGCCTGCTCAGGCAGTGAGTAAAATTGTAACAGCTTAATGATGGCATCTTAATTAGACAAGCGGAGACTAATTAGCAAAGACAGGAAAAGGATTGAGTCTTAATTAAGAGGTTACTGGTGTCCATCTACTCTCACTGCTGTCGTCATCAGTTACAGATGTTAACGTCTGAAACCTCTGTTTATTTGAGAACTCCACCACCCTCTATACACGTGCGTCAAACTTCAGAAGTTCCTTACAATCGTGACAGATGTAGGAATTAAAAGTTTATGGCTGGTATTGTAGCACTTTATATGCAAACTTAAACACCTTTACAATTATGATAATCTACTTATTTAAAGGCAGAGTGCACATCTTTGCCATGACTTTCTCTTTTCTTTTTCTCCATAGCTCCTGTGTGCATTTGACTCAGTTAAATCTTAAGGTAGATTTTGCACTACCTCCCAAAGCAGGTGTGATATGGATTCATCACAGCAGTCTGACACAACTGGAGCCTACAACACGCTGTTTGATGCGGAATTGGTTACTTTACACTCGTATCAATGAAACACTAGGCAAACATATGCAACAGGTTGATTTGCTTTAGTCGGCAAAAGTTATTTTGGTCAGGCTCAGTCTCCACTTTATGTTATGAGCTGGGGGAAGTGGGGACTCAACATGCAAAACTTGCAAAACAAATACATGATTACATCCTGGTTCATAAGGTGCAGAATACTGGAATTAAAAGTTAAAAAAAAGGTAGTATTTAAAGTATAATGGGTTCATGCAGCAAAAATAAGTCACCCCAGGCATGCCTTTAACAAATGCACGATGACAGCTAAGTGAAGTCCTTGGAACTGCAAGGTCAGTAGAAAGTGCAGAGGGTTACTTAAAATGTATTTTGTATTGATTAACTTTTTTTTTATGTTTCATTCTATCTTATATAGGCTAACATATAGGCTTCACACCATCCACTACTCGTGTTACTGGCTTTGTTTCCTTTCCTACACTGCACTGAACAAATACTGACATAAGCTTTGTTTTACTGCTCAGATTTGAATATAGACTTTACTGAAACAATGTAGACTCATTGAAAATAGGCTGTAAACTTTTGTAGTTGTAACTGAAGTAAAATGCAGGCATCACAAGCTAACAGCTGGTCTTTACTAGAGACTGCATTATCAAATTGGGGCAGAGCTGTGTGTACGTGTGTGTGTGTGTGTGTGTGTGTGTGTGTTCATGGCATCTAAATTTGTCACTTAACTCTCTGAAATCAAATCTCCCACTGTAGTGTTACATTTGTGATGTGATGGTATGCCGAGTGTCCAGTCGTGTGCACTGCATCGAGCCTTATCAGATACCCATACACATAAATGGTAACATAAACCTGTGTTATCATGCCTGTATGTTCAGTTTACATTCTTGTCGCTAAGTAATGACCCATTACTACCTTTTCTGTGGGGTGAAATTCATACACTTGCATAAACGTACATGAAAATAATTACACACAACTTTTTTTCTTTCTGCTTAATAAATGGACATCATTAAGTTTGCATGACCGCACACACACACGGACACAAACACCTCCTCCCACAGTTTCCCCGTGCTCTGCGGTGTGCAGGAATGCAGTGTTTACATAGCTAGGCCTGGCCCATATCAGTAACTTGGTCTCTCAGGTGTCTGCTGTGTGTCAGTAGCAGTTATTTTACAGGCCACAGTATAGTCAGTACTCCAGCCAATGCTGCTGCAAATTGACTTCTGATTTACTAGAAAGATTCCAAATTAATATCATTTATTGTTGCAGAAAAATTTGTGGCCCGTTTAAAAGAAGGGGGATAAAAACTTTGAGCGCGTTGATAAAGTTGTGCCTTCAGCGTAAATACTTCATACAAATGTGACGCGTATTCTTGCAGAAAACCCATAAAAATGAGTCTATGCGCTGTGAGTGAGTGCCATACGGACTGCTGAGCAGAATTTCTTTCTCACCACTCCTGGAAGTGACTCTTCCTCAGCCAGCTGCATCATTGTAACAGCAATGTGCAGCATCAGCATGCTTTTTTTAATATGTCTCTTTGAGATCCCCAGCCCTTCCTCCTCCCTCTGCGATGTTCCCAATGAATGCACCTTACCGTGAACTGCTGTGAAATGACAGTTCCTATACTGGTGATGTATTGCACCAATCTGTTTAACACACTGAGAATCACCATTTTCTTAAAAACCCATTGGCACAAATAGGGGGAAGCTTGCTGGTGAGCACTTGAAGGCCCTTCATGTCCTCATGCTCTACTGGGCTCCAGAGCTCATGAATTAGACAAGAAATCTAATTTCCCTGTGGGGCTCTTGGGTCTGAGTGCACGCAGACACACTGTTTCTTTTCAGGGGTAGTTGATTTCTATTCTTCTTGATGTAAATGGGCTGATAAGAGGACAGTTGGAACTGGATTGTGGCCTAGTTGCGTGCTGAGTCACTATGGACAAGTAGTACACGCTTTCTGTCACATTGAGTGGAGTCAACATCTTGGAGTCGACTTCTCACAACTGGGGACAGTGTTACTGTGAGAGTTTATTACAAGTGTTGAAGTGCGTTAGTCTCAAGTCTCTTGAGGGTCAAAGAAGGTGCCAAACACACATTTGAACAATGTTATCATAGCAAAGCCATTACCTTGCTTATCATGACAAGCAAGGTATTTGCTATATATGGCATTGTCATGCTGCCTGTGAGCGTGTGAGGTGTATTTAATGCATGAGAGCCAATAAAGACAAACTGAAGAGTTCTACTGCTATTTGGAGTGTAACTCGCAGCATCGACTCATGGATTAAATAAAACCTGTTAGAAAAAACATTCCACTTTAAAAGTAGCTGCCAGCTGCATTCAGTGTTTTTCTGCTCTTTTATATATGTTGGCCAATAAAGATAAAAGTCCCCAGAGCAGAACAAGGACTACTGTCAGCTGCTGTCCAAGAGGGTGGAGTTGGAGGCCGTCTGACTGTAAGCGAAGAGAGTCCGGAGATATCAAAGACAGTCACAACAGCAAACCTGGCCAGTGAGCCAAGGAAGTTAAAAAAGGGCTGGGTCTAGCCAGTTGTGACTGAACTGTCAAAATAAGAGCAAGGGAGTTGTCCGCTAGCAAAGTGATAGCAGATGGCGTCATTCTTTTGGATGGGTTGAAAGTATAAAGGCAAAATGAGCTGCCAGATACCCTTTGAGACTGGTAAAATACCACAGCGACCTGCCTAACTCATCGATAGGGCGCTGTTTCACAGTACATGAAACATTCGGAAGGGGTGTGTTTATAAAAGCTGCCAACTGCCTGACATTGCTAATTACAGGGCTTTCATCTGAAACCTGACACATGCCATCAGTTTGTTTTTATTTTTGTCTTTGGCTGATGATAATGAAATGATGTGACTCACAGGTTGGTTTCTATTCAGATTGTTTTCCTGGACAGATAAAAGATGCCACAGTACACGTCAAGACTGAGCATTCAGAACATTCTCCTTGCATAACTTTCCCTTTTTTATGTCCCAATTTTATCTCTGCATTTTTTCTTTTTTTTTTTTTGAAGACAATATCCGTTTGAGAGTTCAAAATAAAATGCCTCGTACGTACGAAGGTTTATAGGCTGCAGTTTGAGCTTATTCCCCTATACCTAAATGAAAGACACAGCACCAGACCTGTCTGAAATCAACCTGAGCTCTCACGTTTTCAAGACTCCGCCTGTGCTGCCGGAGCGCTGGTGTGTTTTATTAGTGTCACGCATCCGACAGCCAGTTCATTGTCCTTTTGGTAGGAATGGTTGGAATCTTCTACAGCCAGTCGGGGCTGTTTTCTCTGTTCATCATCAGCCTCTCTGACTTGCTGTTAGTTAACAGCAGAGGGACAGGCTTGCGTCAGACATTAAGTTCAGTACAAAACTATTTGGGCGATGGGGGTGAAGCTAAATGGAAAAAAGTGGTAGGAACAGGATAAGTGAACGCGAGTCTATAAGATGGACTAGAAGTTATTCTCAGTAAGGATTCAGTTTGTAAGCAGCATCCTGAACTAGTTTTTCATCAGTGAGCAAAACTGAGAAAACGATTCCAAATTTAAACTGCCCTGAGGGGTGGTGTGTGTGGTGTGTAATATGTTTCCATTGTTCCTGTAGCTGAGCTAGTTGGACAGGTTGGAGTGAAACTGCGGCATACCTGCGCGGCACCTGTCAGCAGGTGCTCCGTCACAGAAGCCTTATAAGAGCGAGATAAAGACTAGAAAGACTGCTACGCTTCCTGGAAATGTGGCCACGCCTAGATACGTCCCTGTTTTCACCCCCGCCTCCCTCCACAGCATGTTATCATGCTGGGGAATGCAAATTCCTGTGGGCAGTCAAACCGCGCCGGGCGTGATATTTGAATTGTCGTAGTTTAAACTGTTAGCAGTCGGACGTACCGCCCACGGGACATTGGATGGTTTAGGGGACTAATAGGACTGCTAAGGGGTTAAAGTGTAAGCGTCACATGTTCACTGTGGACGGCACTTAAATGAGGCCGACGTGGCTTTAGCTTTGGTTAAAATGCCACTCTCCAGCCCTCTTCGTCCCCTCCACTTTTATCCCAGCTGCTCATCTGAACAGGGTAAACATGACGTCCGAGGTGATTGGTGTCAGGTGACCTTTAGGTTGCCCTGGCAACGGGGTCCCGAATTCCAAGGCTCCGGTCATCTCCGGGGGCATGGCTAATTTGCTAAATAAAATGTTTCCGGACACACACAGGGCCTTGGAAAAGCGGTAGATAAACAGTGGTGGGGAGAGCAAGAAGCTTTTAGTCTGATGATGTTGCAGGCAGATAACTTTGTTTGGCTGCCTGAATATGGACAGAGCACATTCCTGCCATATCTCTTCACAGACAGCAGGGTACAAGAGCCTGTGCACATCTGGCTGGAGTTGGGTCTTAGACACTCTTGTTTTGTGGACATCTGTGTTATTTTTTTTAAACAGAAGCACATTAAGGCCAGTAGAGATGGCCTACTGGGTGAAGTATTCAGGTTCTGAGCTTATGAATGGTCTGTTTTGGGTTAAGTACTCAGCGCTTTGGGGTGGGCTGACTGATATTCGCAGAGGGGAACCTGAATGTGCCAGATATCACCAAAATTGGAATTTTCCACTGAGGTGTCAGTGCATTCTGTTTCCTAATGAAATTGCTATTCTGTCACTTGACCAAAACAGAAAAGTTTGAAAATTATTTTACAGCATTTTGGAGACTGCTGCTCTAAGCTCTGTATATTTTACTTACATTCTGTCTTTTCCTTATTCGACAGTTCTGATTGGAAATTTGTGCTTTCCTGTAGCTTTGTTCCCCAAAAGGGCGGCTGGCTTTCCTTAGTCCCAGCCTCTGTTCATCTGTGCCACGCCAAAGAGAGAAGACTAAGGGATTAACATTGGAAAACACTGTGATGGCACCTTACTTCACTCATGATTAATCTTTAGCATAGAGGTGTAATTATTACTAGAGCTGCTGGGGATCATAATTAGTGAACACATAGCAACTACAGGGTGCGCTTTAAAATAGGCAGTGTTTACTTTAAAGAGTTGAAGGGAAGCAGATTACTATGGGAAGGCATTAAAGTTTCCACCGGAAAACAGTTGCAGGGAAGCCAGTTGTGTTTGAATGCAACTTTAAACAAATGATGTCATACTTTGCGCTCCATTGTAAAAGACAGCAGAGGAAAATGTGTTGCTTTGTTCCCTAAGTAGCCAGACTCTTGACCACAGGGTGTGTAGTGTGTGTGTTTCTATGTGTGAGCGCTGGCAACCGTGCATTGGCACACATGCTTTTGTGCGGTCTAAATACAGCTCTTTAATGTTGCCTAAATCATCGAGCGCCAGGAGGCACAAACAAGGTCATAAAAGTGACTTTGCTTTGCTGTCCCAAACATAGGATCGGCTCTATATTTTCATACTGTTTTCCAAAGGCGGTTGTGTCTTGCTGGATGTGAGTCAGCAATGGATCTGTATTCAGCTACTGTTTGCTAATGAAATGTCAACCTAAGGCTTTAACGCATGCGCCTTGGCTCTATGTCACCGTTCCCAGGGGAAGTTTATTAAAAGCACATAGTCCCTCAGATGTCGAGTATATGCGGGGAAGTCACCCATTCAAACGGCAATCCTGGCTTAACCTCCACTCAGTTCCTGGCAGGAAAAGACGACACACACGCACCCAGACAAACATACACATCCCATCTGCCTGACACTTGGATGAATTGGAGCAGACACAGGATGAGAGACAAGCGTTTTGTTTTGTTTTTTTAAGCGTGCGTGTTTGTGTGTACCTGCTCATCTGGTCCATTTCTGATGTGTTTCTGCCCTGCTAAGTGCCAGCTGTACAGGGAGGTTTTTCAGCCTACCTGATGTTCAGCAGCTCAGCTAGGCTAACCACAGAGCCCATCACTCTATTTATAGTAGGATGAGTGACAGGCAGAGGACAACGTAGGTCTCGACGAAGAGTCGGAGGAGAGTTTGTTCATGCTCATCAGTGTCAGCGCAGCGTCTTGTAGAACAGAAGTTGTTATCTTAGAATTAAAGAGTCTCTCACTCTTGTTTTGTGAATAATTCAGAATCCAATTAGAGAGACGTCGCTGGAGCTTTTCCTTCATTAACGTCAGCCCTCCTGACACGACCGGCTAGTATCGGGTGATCTGTTCTCCTGGAAAATTTCTCCAGCTGTTTCAGTTGCAAGCTGGCAACATCTGTCACTGTCAATATGATCTTTACATTACCTTTCCATGAGCACTGTAACTCCAGTGCCAGTTTTGGCTGCAGTCACACAGACCAGCCCAGCTCCACCGATGCCTCCACAATGCCTCAGCCCAAAACTCATCTCCGTAGCTCCTCATTTTGTGCTTTAATAAAAAGCAAATCCCAGTTTTGTTTAGTTTTTTAACACTTTAAAAATAAAAATTACCAGCTGAGGTCAGGGAGTTCTGAGGCCTGAGGCGTGGGAACCGTGAGGATGAAGGATCGCCTCATTCTTCTCTCATTAGCATTTTAGTTCACACCCATTTTAACTTAATTTTGCTCTCTTGCTCAGTCTCTCCTGGGATCTGTCTGTTTCCTCGACTGATTGAACAGAATCCACACGGGTCATAAAGTCTGGGCGTGCGTAGTTTCCTTCGTCTGCCACGGTCAGCTTGAACAAACCTTACAGAGAAGACAGCTCTGAGGCGGCCTGGAGCCCCCTTTCCTTCCCTCCTCTCCCCCGAGACTCATTCCAGTGTTAAAACCAAATCAGCCTTCTCCTCTGTTGTTCTTAACCCCTCCTCCTTTCATCTCCATCCCTGTCTATCTTTGTGTTCAGTCACATGCTCCTGTCTCCCTCCAAACATATATTGCCATGAATACAATTACATCACATGAGGATAAATCCAGTGTAGTGCTACGACTTCCATCCTTCAGATCTTTCTGTCTTAAATGCTTTTTCATTTTGTCTTTGTGTACTTTGTGTACTCAGACTCGTCACTCTCTCCTGGTCCACCTCCTAGCCCCTCTTCTGTTGTCCCTGGGCACCTGGCTTTCGTTGTGTTCCCACACCAAACAGATCCTTTGTTGACACTGTGGTGGAGCTCTCATGTTTTCTTACACACAGAAGGTGAACCTTGAATGAGAGCAAGGCCAAAACAAGACACTGGACGCATGGCTTGGATGGATGGTGGCTGTGGTGATGTTGCGTAAGAATCCCAGCCAGTTGACATTGTGGAATTTGCATTGTCTAGATTTGATCATTTGTTAAGCAAACATGGAAGCACTCTAGGCCAATAACTGCCTCTCATGCTGCTTTTTTTTGTTTGGCTTTTTTTGGACTGTGAGAAAAGTTTTATGGGACTTAAGTCCTAACCACTGAAAACCATCAATACAAGTATCACCAAGTAAAAAAATAAAGCAAAAACAGCAGAACAACATTGTTCAAATGTATTTTTTATTTGACAGGAATTATAGCGAGGTGGATTGGGTGGTTACGCTCCATGTTTGTCAGACAGCGCTTACTGAATCGTTAAGCTGTCAGGATCCTCCAGCAGATATTACCTCTATATTTCATGGCCAAAGGAACGGTTGTGTGCTGTCGATCCCCCGTCTAATCAGCCCAAAGTGGACTGTGTTAATATACAGCAGCTACAAATCATTCTAAAGTCCTGTTTTGGCTTCAGGTGTGTTGTTGTACTACAGGGACTGACGGTTTGAATTCTCTTTGAGAGATTATATATGCGTGTTTGCCATTAATATGATATGTGATTGCTTACATAAATTTAATTTAAATCTGCTAGTACCTACAGTGTGGGCTATGGATGGATGTCTCTTTTTCAAGGGGAGGAGAGATTACTCCTCTCTCGGCTGGCCTGGGAACGCCTCGGTGTTTCCCCGGATAAGTTGGAGGAGGTGGCTGGGGAGAGGGAGGTCTGGAATTCTCTGCTTAGGCTGCTGCCCCCATGACCCGGGCCTGGATAAGCGGAAGACGATTGATGGATGGAAAGTTAAAAGCAGCTGCACAGAAACTTCAATACGACTTCAATCCATTTAAACTCGTGTGTTTTAAGTAATCCAGCTGTCCGAAGTACCTCTGCCGGCTGTGTTTTAAGACTTAAAATGCTTTCTAATGTTTAGGAAGAAAACAGTGGAATGATATTAAAAGACGTCGACCTGCTGTTTCATTTAAGATTTCATCTAAGACTGTGATAGAAAGCAGGAAAAATGGCTTTGCAGGTGCACTGTGCCCCTCATCTTTCACCAGATGGTGTCCAATCTGTGTCAGAGCAGTTACTAAACCGTCCTTTCCGATGGATGTTAGACAAAATACAATTTCAAATCATGAAAGAAAAGCCTAATGAAATCTGTTCCTTATGTAAAACTGGATTGGCTTCATTTAAATATAGGACTGTGGTGTTATTTGAAAAATAAAAATAATGACTTGAGACTTGGGAAGATGCTTGCTTATGGCTTCAAGTTGGTACTAAAACACCCACAGATTTTTGAACACTCAGTTTGGGTATTGTTTATTTTTTATATTGAATAGCAAGCATCATTTTAGTTACATTCACTCCAAATGTTCATGCACACTGGGAAGGGTCAACGACCGTCTTACAGCATTGTTTAACATAATATTTTCCCCCACTGATCCACCTGGTCAATAGATCATCTGTATTAGAAGAAAAAGTAGTGGAGTAAATGCTACGCTCACTTCAGACACCTGTGCAGGTATTGCTGTCAACTTGCAGCAGAGTTTAGCAGATAACTGCCAGAACTCTTTCATTTTTAGCTCTTTGTTAATTCATCTGTGCTGGTACTGTGTTGGAGGTGGGCAACTAAAATTATTCTTCACATTTAAACTATCCACACAAGCGGTTTTATGATTGATGATTTTATTGGCATTTTGATGTCAAAATAGAGACTGTTGTAGACTTTTCTTTTTTTTTTTTTAACCCAAATGAGGCTCTTAGATTACCCACAATACAACAAAACTTCAGAGATTCTGTGTGTCATGCTAGTAATAGTCTGGGTAGCCAGTGACTGTTACCTGAAAACCTCTTGGGCCTGCTTAAATGCGACTGGTCATTAGTAGCTGGACTATGGAGAGAAACCAAAAAGTCTCAGAGGAGTCGGCTGTAGGCCTGTTATAACATGTGTTTCACTCTGTAATTGCAGTATATTTATTCATTTATTTAACGTAAATCTTGCTTTGACACGATTGCTCTTTCTTCCCACACTGAGCTCACACCTGAATGCAACACGCTCCTCCGCCTTTTCTGCCTGAAGTATATTAGAAGAAAGCAAACCTCAGTGAAGCAATGTCAGTGTCACAGAATAGCTGATGAAATGGATCATGAGACTTTCTAGGGATTGTGTGTGTGTGTGTGAGAGAGAGAGAAAGACTGATTTGATTCATGCTCGCTTGTGTCAGATGCGAGTGCTCGTCTGTATTAATGACTCCCTCCCATTGCTCAAAGAGGAGGAGTGTAAACATACTCAAACCAACTCCCCTTGTCATCCTTCACTCCCTCTGTTCCTCCATCTATCTGTCCGTCATTTCTACTTTCTGACTGAGTCCTATAGCGGGCTTGCAGTTACATTCACTTGTATTCTGCCCTTCTGTGGTAATAGAATCAATTTTCATGCAGGGGTGGTCTCGTTTCACTTTTATGTTCAAAGTCGATACAATAAGGCCTTCTTTGGCAGTACTGTATAAGATTATTGCCTTCAAACCATTGCCTTTCAACACCTTTCTGGTGACTGTAATAAGAATTGATGTTCAGATTTAAAGCTTTTTTTCCAATATAAATTGTCCAGCGAAATTGACTGTTTTTTTGTTTTTTTGTTTTTTTTGTTTGTTTGTTTGTTTTAAACAAATTAAACATAATTGCAGTCTGGAGACCTCAAAACTGCTGTGATGCCAGTCATTGCAAAGGAATAAACTCGGTCTGTACAGCACACAGGTAGACAAACACACTGCTGCTGCTTCTTATTTCAGTTTTCAGTTCTGCCTCTGCAAACACAGCACAGCAGAGTGAGCGCGGTGACTGGCACAGCACCTCCATAAAGCTGCACAGCCCCATAAGCAGCATGCTAATGTAAACGCTGCGCTCTGCCGCCCCTGGTTTAATCACAACCATATGCCTTGCATTCCTGTCCCCGGTACCTGAACCCTCAGCCCGCCTACAGTCTGCCAGTAATGTGACAGCCAATCTGCTAGCAAGCTTGTTGAATTACTTGGCTGAAACACCTGAAATTGACAGACTGCCTGTAAAATATCATATTTCAGTATACTTTCGAGTTCATATCACACCTGAGGAGGCAGGAGTGTGGCATGTGAATGAGCCAACTTGTGCTCGGGAGTGTCGGAATCAGCTTGGAGACGGGGTTTTCAGAGGATTGTGGGAGCCCTGTGAGAGAAATGCTGACTGAACAGACAAAAGACTTCCCCGAATCATGTTGACCTTGTTCCATAGCTGGAAACTGACAAGTCTGCTTGCTTCTCTTAGAGAGTGTACTTTGGCACAGTGGTGTTCTTCGGTACTGTGTTTATCACATAGTTTGGTGTGTTTGTGTACTTGTTAATGATCCAAATGTTGAAACTAGTACTAGTGCTGCATCCAGATGACCATGGAGTTGGAGCAAATACTGCAAGAGTCCAAATACTGTCAAATATGACTGTTTTGTTTTTCGCTGGTTTGATCTAACCGTTGCTGTGGTTCACCACATTCCTGTCTTCGTGGCTTGTGTCTAGTAAAGGCATTTAAAAAAACACCTGTTGGTGGTGCTAGCTGAGAAGTCTGGGGATCGAGGTAATCGGCGTCAGGTTTCAATGATAATTCATCCAAAAGTGGTGGACTGTCTGCTTGAATAGCTAATCCCAGTCATGGACAAACTGTGTCTGATGAAGAGCCGTGCACTTCATGCTTTGATTTGGAACATGTGCAGAAAGACTGTTAGTGAATAACGATTAGTTAAAAAAAAAAAAAAAGAAAGTATTCAGTGTAATGTTTGTTTGGATACTTGGACAGCTAGACCTACCTCACTTTCCTGGAGCTCCTCCACTTCTCCTGAAGCATTGCTGAGAAATAGTCAGAGTGCTTTCTCATTAGAGTACTTAGAGGACTCCAGATGTTAGGCCCTTGTGTTCCTCTTCAGTGTTACCCAAAGATAGTGGAAATAGCATTGTGTGCCGCTCTGTGTGGGACTGACTGGCTGATGAATCACTGCTCCACGAGGTTCAGTTAGAAAGAGAGGTTATCTGAGGACTCAGTGCACCCCACTATTGTGGCAGGCAGGCAGATGGTAACTTGGTGTGTGTCTCATTTGACACTACCCGTGTCTCGTGCATAATCACTCTCTCTGCTCTTCCCTTCCACCTGCTGTCTTTGTCTCTCTCCTGGTTGGTCTCCTCTCCTTCAGTCACTTTTGCTCAATAACTCATCCATGTCTGAAGTTTCACACTTTTATTCTTCTCTCTCCACGCTTTCTCTTCTGAGGCTGTGATGGATTGCTTTTACCAGGCTAATAGCTTTGCATTAATCATGCCTGCAGTTTGTTTTGACAAACAAGATTTTCTTAAGTCTACCAATCAACTATTTATTTTCCTCTGGACATCCATCTGCATTATAGAAATCCCCCCCGTCCACCCCCCCCAAAAAAAGAAAAGAAAAGTAAAAGGAGCATTGATGGCCCGGACATATTTTAGTGTTTGATCTGTTTAGTTGACGACTTTGTCTTGGGTAGGGCTTTGTATTGGTGAACTCTCGGGAATGCAACAAGAAACAGTTTTATAAGCTTGGATGTAAAATGAGCAATCAGGGGTAGTTTGGCAGAGTGAAACGGAGCAGATGAAAAGGGCTCTCAATGCGACGCATGTGGTCGGACCTGCTTAGTTGGATTGTGGGTGGTCTGATGTCATCCTCTACACATGCGGCCAGTTTCTGTCTTCCCATTTGCGCCGCCTCGCTTCGGTTTCAGCATACATACATGTGTTTTAATTCCCTCTGCTTACTCTTTGATCTTCCACATCTACTGTTAGGACACTTGCAGAACATTTTCAAAGCCCCTTGTCTCCTCCACGCCTCTGGACTCTGGAAAAAAAAATAGCTGTACAAACAACAGATGTGTGCTCTGATCCCAGGCCGCCACATCCATTTTTGAAAGAATGGTATGTTCCCAGCCTTTGACATAAGTTAACAAAGTATGTTGAGAAAAGGGGGGGAAAAATGTTTTTTGTGTTCAAACTGTGACACATCAGCCCACCTTCGTGTGTTGGTGGGCTGATGGCTCCTGAGATTTGGAATGGCTTCTCCAATTTTTTTCTTTTTAGTAGTTTGGCGATGATACAGTCATGCCCGTGCTTTGCCCTTCCCACCGAGACAATGTGACAGCTGAGCGTGCATGCTTATGTGTGCATGTTTGTACACACTCTCACATACAGGTTTAATCACACTAGACTTGCTGAAGAGACAGAAAAGTGCCCGATCTCTTCCTGAATTCCCACACTGCACATAACGATCTGCACCGGACAAGTTGAGGTGAAGGTAAGATCGGACCTCTGGCTCTCCCCCCCCCCCCCCCCCCCCCCCCAGAGAGAAACCTCACAAGCTGTTTAGCAGTTATTAGGTTAATTTATTTATTTATTTTTCCTAAAAAAAGTTTTGTTAAGGTATTTTATTCCTAACTTGCTGCTTATGGGACATTCTCAATATTGTAAGCACTGTTATGCTAAGCTGCTTTTACTTTGTGTTTATTGCGCTCTTCAAGGCGAAGTGGCAACATTTCAGAAATGAAGGCCTTGCTGTGTTATATTCTTTACGAGGGCCTTATTGCTTGACATAATGCTGAAGTAGACGTAATTGTTGACGAGGCCTAATAAATGTGCTGCGAGGCAGAGAAACTTCACCTGCTTATATTTATGATGAGAACGGTGGTTAGGAAATGTGGATGCCCAGGTACGGGGAAGGTGCAAGTTAGCCTGTGCTGAATTTTCCGTCCCGCGTATTTTTCTGTTATCAAAAGTTTGCAGCAGTTTGCCACGTTTAGTTTTCAAGTATCAGTGTCACTTTCAGTTTGAAAGTTGCTTCAGAGAAATGGAGATATGCATTCAGGAAGTTTGTAACTTTGCCAAATCTAACTGACGTTTCTTTGTTAAGTAGCTTTTGAGTTAAAAAACTAAATGGATAAATCAAAGGATGTAGATCATTGCTGAAAGGACCTCTATCTGAGAACGGTGGCTTTTTGTTGTGCTTGCAAACTCAACCCGCATTCCCAATAAAAACAGTTGGTTTATGTTGCGATGAGGATCCTGTTGTTTGCCCTTCCCTTGGTGATTTTATTGTTTAAGAGCGTGAAGAGAGACTGTACTTAATAAAAGGTTCTCTCACTTCCAAAAATACATTTATTGCTCTCATTATTATGTTGGGGAACGTGAGACCAGACATAGCAGTAGTCCTACAGCTTCGACTATCCCAATTATTTTTTTTAGTTGCACGCGACCACTTTATGCTTGTTTCTACGATTTAGTTGCTGTTAACAAACTAATTCAGACGGACTCCGTCACCTGCTTGCTGGTGTTGGATCTTGATATTCATCAGCAGCTTTCCTTGGAGAGGATCACACCCCTCCATCCCATCTCCTTTTCTGCCACATATCAAATGAATATATATGACGCTCCAATCACAGAGGCTATCCAAATGATTTTCCCCAGTAGTACATGCCGCAGCATGCAGCCATATGGTGCCTCAGCATTTCTGAGTTAGCCGGAAATGGAAATGGAAAAATGAAAGGGAATCACCAGACGTGTCGGTGTAACGTCTCTGTCAATGCCAATATTCGCCTTGAGGGATCTCAATGAAGAAGGCCATTAACACTCCCCACCCCCCCATCACAGCATATTGTGCTCATCTTTCCTTTTCTGGGCTTCCATGCATTCTTTTTGATGACTGTGTCTTTGCAGCGTGTGACTTATTATTCCAGCTGTGACTAAAGCTGCAGACTTGGTAGAGGCTCACTGCATTCAGTCAAGCTGAGGTCAGGAGTAGGTTACCACTGCCATCTATAAAGCTCAGAGTGTGTGTGTGTGTGTGTGTTCATCTGTAAATTGATACTGTAATTGATACTGTAATTGATCCCAAGGCAGACGTCTCACTCCACTTTGCTTTATGATGACATGATTACTTTGGAGCCTCATGAGGTCGGTGATGTAATGTGGTCAATATGAAGCTTGATTTTTGTCTCAGGAGAAAAGGGTTGACTTAGCATGAACTTGATACTAATGCTTCACGCTGGCGCTCTTGGCTCACTTAATTGAAAATAAATGGGTGTGTTTGTGCACACTGTTGATCACAGTTCTCAAATGGACCGTCCACCCCTAGAGATCCATCAGTTGATTGTGAGCTGACCTGAATCGGACCGTTTTTTAGCTGGTCAGCAACGCCCGTTGGTAGGAACATGCAATATAAAGATCTAAAGCAAAACAAAGGGGTACTGTTGGCGAGGGGACTGATACATTTCTTCCAGTAAATAAAATATAGTGGCTATAGTGCAGGGGCAGGCAACTCCAGGCCTCGAGGGCCAGTGTCCTGCAGGTTTTAGATGTGTCCTTGATCCAACACAGCTGATTTAAATGGCTAAATGACCTCCTCAACATGTCTTGAAGTTCTCCAGAGGCTGGTAATGAACTAATCATTTGATTCAGGTGTGTTGACCCAGGGTGAGATCTAAAACCTGCAGGACACTGGCCCTCGAGGCCTGGAGTTTAGATTCAGTTGGTTCACAAATCTTTTTTTGGCATGTCAGTAATTTTAAAGTGACTAATCTGCTCAGCACAGTCAGCAGTGTTCTGGAGGTGTAGTTCAAGCTTTTTGTGTGGACATGTAAAACATGTTAGATGAAGTGGTGTATACTGCAAATTAGTTCTTAAGCTGTGTCTCAAGCTCTGTCTAGTAGTTAAGATGTGGTAAAAGGTCTGATAACCTGTTGATGACTTGGGGAAAAAGAGCTTATGCTATGAAGCGTTTGATATGAGCGTGAACATACAATTTGTGACGATCAGCAAGAGCTGGATTATGTCAGACTTTTAAAAAATGAGAAATTGGAATCAACCAAGAAGAGTGCAACTGGTACATAGAGATGGGAATCACCATACATCCCACGATACGATATTATCACAATACTTAACGCACGATACGATATTATTGCAATTTTTAAAAATATTTTGCGATATTCAGATTCTGTACATAAAGGTAAACTTTATCAATATTAATTTTATCTAATATCAAAGTCTCACACTCAGTCTTTCTCTCATTTCAGTCAGTTTTATTGTTGACAAACTGAACGGTTTGTATTACAGTCTAGTCCAACTTAACTGAATGCAACCATCTGGTACAATTATAGCTATTCTGAACTATGCAATATGAAAACTATGCAGCCCCTTCAGTAACTGAAGAATCTGAAAGTAAATTAAAACAAAATATAATTTTACATTAAATAAAAAAGTTTTAAACTTAATTAAAATAAAACATGTCTTAAATTAAAATAAGTAAACTGTCATGTTTATTGCTGCCAACAAAAAGTTAAACACATTTGGACAGTGAAGGAATGTCAGGATTCTTGCTCAGAAAAAGGATCAACATGCTCTGAAGTCAGAGCACAAAAACCTTTTTTGTAACAAAATATCGATTTCTGCTGTCCCTGTATCGATACATTATTAGCAAACAAAATATCACGATACTACACACTATCGATTTTTTTTCCCCCACCCCTACTGGTACATCTGTAATTGACCTCTTTACCTGTGTGACACGGTCATCGGTGTCCCCACGAGTTCTGATTGCTGTGTCATTTGAGTTGTTGGGGTTGTATATAAAACTCGCACACTCTCACATTCTTCTGTTGTCCCTTCCTTTATGCACGTCTGCATACATTCATCATCGGGTTCATGCTCATCCATAAATTTATGTAATTAAATGCAGGATCAAGATGGAAAAAAATTCTTACGCAGCCTTTTGTTACCTCCAGTCAATTCTGCAAAGGATTTTTGCCTTTTTGAATGCAATGTACTTCAGTGGAATAGTGTGGTGCCCTAAGGTAGTTGTGACATTTCACGTGTTTAAATGATGGTTGAAAAAACATTTGAAACACATTGTACTTTCAGTGCAAGCCCGTAACACTGGTTATCGCTGAGGAAAAGAACCTAGCTTCTCAAAAGTTTAGTTTTTTTTAGTAATATTTTTTTGCATAGTATGGCACAAAATTATATTTTAATCAAACTGTCAGTTCTTATTCTTGATATTTTTACTGGAGCTAAATCGGAACAGCTGCAGAATGAAAACTCTCCTGGACCCAAAATGTAATTAGAAGAGTGAACAGCAGAAATGTCATGCTATTGATCAGAGAGAATTGGGGCAACAAAGCCATGCCCAGTCCCCACTGAAAGACCAATTAAAGAGCTTCATTTGGAAAGCTGTGGCTGATTTTCTGAATGGGCAGAGACGGTCCAGCTTCACTCATCTTGCCCAGAGCAGAGTGGTTTACACTCGGGGTTTAAAGTTCTCTGGAACATTTTGACTCTTCAACATTTATTTTGTTCTCTGTTACATTGATCCATACTCTGACAGCAACACCTGCTGTTGCTGTTGAAGTATAGGCTTGTTGAATATTCTTTACCTGTGACAAATGTGCTCAAAGCAGGATACGTTTAACAGACTAATGTATTCTCCTTACTGCTATTTTGAGCATTTTTCTCTGTTTTAACCTCGTTCAGCTTACTCACTGTCCCTTTTTCTGCTCATATTTTTTAAGTCTGGTGATTCATCTGACTGTAGCCATCAGTGCCTCCCATTAGTGTGTTTAGATTTCTCCGAGATTGCTAGACAGGAAAGTAACTCCTCACATCTATAAAGGGGTAGTTAGTGTAACAGTTTATTTGGAGTATCTTATCTGTTCACATAGTTTGGCCAACACATGCATTCTTAGCATCTGCTTCAGGGTTTGCAGGAATGTTGCAATTGCTCATTGAAATGAGAAATTTGATATACTACTGATATATATATTTTATTATACAGACAGAAGAAAATAACATTGTAGACGCAACATTTAAGGCATCCTGTACAGAGTAATTCTAGCTAGTGAGCTGGGTAGTGTACATCAGACACGTCAAGTCCTCTCCAAATATCACCTTATCATGATTAGGGCTGCCACGATTAGTCGACTAGTCACGATTATGTCGACTATCGATGACTGATTTAATAGTCGACGCGTCGTTTGAAGCTTTGTAAGATCAAAAGACGCAGGAATAAGTAGCAGGATTTAAGAGTGTAATAACGGACTGAAACAGAAGATGGCAGCACTGCATGTACAAGGATGCCAGCTGCCGTTAAACCCCGAAGAAGAAGAAGAAGCTGTGTCCCAGAATTCATAGCGCAGCCCAGCTCAGTTTCCAACAATGGCGGCAGCTAGTTAGTTTTAATATTACTCTTATTATTCTTTCTGGGTCACAAAATAAACGTTTAACATATTTTCAGGCGAGAATGTAGCTGTGTAAACCTCAAATATCTGCTCAGTTTATCAAGACACCACATATTTTCAAAAGCGCTCCGACGTTTTCGGAGACGTCTGTTACCCACTAGCTCGATAGCTAGCCGGGGGCTAGGCTCACTAGAGCGTGAGAACACCGGACTCCCGGCAAATCGTTTTCAAACCCACCGCCGTCTTTTGCTACTCAGGTTAAACATGATATACAACTCACTTAGATAACTTAAATTTTTTTTTTTTTTTTTTTTTTTAGTATTTTATTTGTTCCTGAGTGAATCTGTTTGGCTGAGATTAAAGTTATAGTTTTTCCTATCTTTCCGACACAAATATATCTGCACGTTTTTTGGGTTGTTGTTTTTTTTTTTTTTTTTTAAGTGATCAAGAAGTTAGTGTTGGCATGCAGAGTGCACTCAGCTCACAGAAACATAAACAAAAGTACTTTATCAGTATGTTATCATGTTGATATTAGACACATTGGACCTTCTTTTATTAGTTTTTATGGGAGAGTGTGTCATTAGAGTGAAAAGTATTCAGGCAGCCCCAGAGTTTGCACTATTCATCTTCACTTTCCAACCTTTAAGTTCACACATCTGAGAAACCGCAGTTTAGCCTCCTGGCGTGGCGGACAGGAATGAAAGCTAACTTTATTTACTGGCCAGCTTTCCAACTTTGACAGCAGCATTCTTTTTTGTCCTCCCAGCGATTTCCCTGCCTCAGCCTTCAATCGGTTTTTGTTTATGGCCGCAGAGTGTTCCAGGCACCCTGAGCTGTTGTTTATGGTAACACCGGCACCTAGAAGCTGGCAATTACAGCTCATGTTTTATAACTTGCTTTTTGTCTCAGTAACACTACATGGCCATCTCAATAGGGTAGAGTAGTCGACATGTAAATGCATAAAAGGTGACAGCTTCAATTTGTATAGTTTACAATAAATGCAAAGGTTAAAAGTGAGTGATCCAAGACAAAAATGCGTCTCTGGTAAAGTTTCTTAGATGCACTTTGTGCTCGGTCCTTTCTGTGCCAGACGGTACTCACTAATAAGCAAGAGTCATGGCAGAGTACTCTGCATGTGCAGACACAATGCTGCACGAAGGCTCCAGGCTGACTTTGAAGCTAATTCAATAGCGTGTTCTCCTCTGCTCTGCTGCATAATGAGATTGGAACACAGACATTTGGTCCTTTTGATTAAAGTGTCCAATCAAATGGAGGTTATCTGGAGATGGATTCCTCCAGCTCTGACTGCAATGGAGAGCGTTATCTCTGTCGTTATTGTTTCCTTAACTGCAAACGGTGCCAGCGTTGGCTTTGATAGACCTCTTTGAGCCTCTCAAATAATGGAGTGTGAGTGCACCGAAAGCATACTAATTAAATCGGAACCTCTAGTCTCTCCACGTTTTTTTTTTTTTTTGGTTGTTTTTTTCCCTCCCCAAGTTCGATAATAAAATAACTTTACAGTGAATCCAAAAGCAACTGTGTTGTGGAGGGGTGTCTTTTTTGTGTGTGTGATTTAACCAGTTTGGTAGACGTAGAGGTGGTCATGAAACGTCTTAGACCATGTGCCTCAAATGATTGGTCCATCAAAGCTGCTACTTCCTCCAAACCTTCCTCAAAGTGAAATTAAGTTTCACGCCATGTCAGTCCTTCAGGCACGAGGAACTTGAGAAGGTGAAATGTGTACACATTGGTTCAGCCTGGCAATAATCACAGCCCTGATGACCAATAGAAGGTTTTCATTCATTTCATTCATTTATCGAAGCATTAATACATGCTTTTCCCAGTTTTACAGTCGATTCAGATTATTTCTTGGTGTGACTAAGAGGTGAGAACTGTTCTTTAAACATCATGTTTTCATGCTTCAGATGCTGCGTAGCTTTTTGGGAAAGACGTATCAGCTAATTCGTGGACAGTAATATTCTTTATTCTTTCACTTTTAAGAAGCAGGCTCCCACCCACATCTACCTTCTCTTTGTCCTGATCTCACATTTGATTGGCTCAGTTTGGGTGCTGCTTTTTTTTTTATTTTTAAATTGTATTTTATTTTCCCCCTAGCTCCTTGTTGTATCCCTCATCTTTCTCCGTACCACATGCCACCCTGAGCTCTTTCCACCTCTGGCTCACCACTCTTTCCTTATACATCTCAGTTAGTCATTGATTTTTCTTTTTTACTTCACAGCTGTTGGCTTCAGTCTGATTTCTGTTTTCTAATGACCTTTTTACCTCTGCGAGGTCCCTGCAGCTACATTGTTAGCATAGATCTGCTAGCCAAGTATGAGGCTGATGGCCTAATGTGGTCGCCGCTGAGTGATCACTGGCAAACGTGTGTGTGTGGTGCCTTTTGTTTTCTTTGGACCGGAGCATTGATCTCGATCACAGGACTTTAAGTTTTGTTTTCCCAACTGTAATGAAAGGGTCAGAGACATGCTTACTAACTACAAATTAGTAGATGAGTATTATGATGATGAAGACCCTATAATAACCAATAAAAAATTATAAAAATCACACCTCAAAAAAACGCTGAGATCACCAAGTGAAAGTCTTAGCGAAATTTCAAAAGTAATGACGGCCACTAAAGTTTAGAGAAACTTTCTTTACTCTGAGTTTTTCAAATATTCAAATGACATTTAAATAGTTCTAATAGCTGCTGTTTGTTGATGTAATAGGGTTAGTAATTAGGCAAAGGAGAAAAAAAAGTGGGTACAATAAGAGACATGGCGTCACATAGTTCTGTTGGTATGCATTATGTCCTTGTCCAGTACACACCCAAAGTATGACCACATACTCTCACTTACTGTTGCATATGTAATATGATTTTTCTTTTAGCCAATATTTTATTGAAAGCATCTGTGTGTGCTTGGATTTAATTGTGTGACATCATGCGTTTGCCACGTCTCTATTTTAAGGATATTACCTGTAGCTTCAGAGGAGGGTTGCTATAGATGCATACAAATATTGCTTAAAGGTTACAAATCACACCCTGCCATATGACACTTATGAGAAATGGCATATTGTGCCATTTCTATAACTCTAGCATTTGGATAATTTTACAAAGGATTATTGTGTCAAACCATTGGGTAACAAAGCAACCACTTAGCACTGTAGGTGACATCTCTGTGAGGCGCTCCTTTGTGTGCGTGTGTGTTCTGAATAAAGATTCCAGGCGTTCACTTGTCTTGTTATGCAAAACCTCACCTAGAAACCCCAAGATTTGGAAATGACATTTAGAAGCGGCTCTCAAACTGGCTTGTATTTTACATTGGAAAGGACTCGAGGTGATATTTTTATTCAGAGAGAGTCTGAAAGTAATGTCTGCTTATTAGCAGGGTTTCAGACCACTGAGCCAGTGAAATACCACAGGAGTCTATTTGAAGTAAGTAATGCATTAAAAGGATTATATAGGATTTTAGAACTTTAGAAAACAGATAAGAGAAACTGTTTTATCTTTTGTCAAATGTGGTAATTAATCGAAATCCAGATTTCAGTTGCATTTCGCCACAGACTTTTACATTGGCACCACTGCTGTGTCACTGGGTAACAAATTAGAGGACTTTGGGTTTTTTTGTTTTTGTTTTTTGTTTTTTTTCTTACCGGACTCAAGTTGGCCTAGATTTTGGGATGTTGTGGAGAGAAGGAATTTGTGACTGTTATGCTACAGTGAAACTGTGCTGCAGTTGACTGGATTCTAATAAACTATTACCAGAATTGGTTTTCTTTTAAAACTATTACTGTGGAGAATGAGACTACATGGCCATTTGTTAATTTTTGCTGTGGTAACGTGGTTCCTATCTCAGTAGTGCTTTTCCTTTCTTCTTGACCTCCGACCAGTAATTTCACTGGTTTCTCTTCTGTGAGTTGACCGATTTGACCTGCCAGGCTGGTCATTTTAAAGGTCTGTTCTGATATTTTGATGTTCTGTTTCCTTTCGTTGCTGTTAAATATCATGAAGTTATGTGGGGGGGAACTCTTGGTGTTTTGCCAAACCTTCCTGTACATGTTTGGTTTGCGATCTCTTTTAGTTTCTGCCCACGCACCACTCTGCCAGTCCTTTCCAAAAACATATTTCTACATCTTTATCTTCAGCTTATTTCCAGCTTGGCATCTTTCTCTGAAACCTGGCAGTTCAAGAGGTGGGGAGATTGCGTGGAGGCCACTGTGATGGGGCGCCACCGATAAATCGCTAAAAATTCTACGCAGTCCCACAAACCATGCTGTGTCTGTCATCGCTTGTTTACTAATTTATTAATCAGTCATTGCGTTACTGAGGTGCTGTTGCAGGCTATCAAAAACTCCTACCCTAAGTACCTGCCAGACTAAGAACTCATTAACAAGGCACAAGGCTAAATGATCAAGTGGCCAAATGAGCTTTTAATGATACGCTTTTATGTTGAACTGCTTTATGAAGAATTCCTTA
The DNA here is from genome assembly GCF_018398535.1 of Haplochromis burtoni. Classification (NCBI taxonomy): domain Eukaryota; kingdom Metazoa; phylum Chordata; class Actinopteri; order Cichliformes; family Cichlidae; genus Haplochromis; species Haplochromis burtoni. The sequence continues at coordinate 429,410 of NW_024582675.1, forward strand.
AAGGGTTTATGGATGAGCAGTTCTCTCAGGTTTGTGGTGCCAACTTTAGTTTTGCACTAACCGATCAGGTTGAAGTTCTTGAAAACCCTCCTAATGTTGTGTGCGATATTCTGTCGTGATAAATCTTCAACTTGTTAAAACTATCAAGGAAATGGATCCAAGAAAGATTAAACCTTGAAGGTGGTTTGGTTTTTATATGGTTTTTCACCAATTTGTTGACTTGTTGAAATCCACTGTATTAATCCTAAATTGAACCACTAAGTGTTTAAGAATGTGCAGACAGATGCTTCCACCGTGTTGCTGAAGTTGCTAATGCAGTTTCCAGGAAAGACACGGGGTCATCAAACCATTGGTAGCTGACGTGTGTGTTAGGAGGTAGAGGGTTGTTTGAAGAGCTGTTTCTAGTTCTTGCATACAGACTCTGCTGCAGGCAGAGTGCGAACATTGGAGGGAGGGGGTATTACGACAGTTGGGAATGGGTTGGGGGGGCACATTTGCCTAATTGTTGTAATGTGGTTTAACGGTGACTGATTCTCACTCACTCCATCTCTTGCCTCACAGTGCTTCTCTCCCCACTCACTGGAATGCATACTTTACCACGCACGCATGGATAAATGAGCGACCACAACAAATCCACTCACTCACTCACTCTCTCTCTCACACACACACACACACACACACACACACACACACACACACACACACACACACTCTTAAACACCTCTTTTGCCTCCTGAGCGAGTTGAACCCAAATTGTTATGTTTATCCATGTTTGTTTTTCCAACATTTATGTGATCAGATGTGATTTTTTCCACTCAGGTTTTTTGCCATCTTACGTCATGAAAGGCTGCTGCTGACTTGCTTAGTTAGCTGTAATGGGGGACTGCATGCTGTGAAGTTACTACATCTTTTGCGTGTCTCGTGATCCTGCATTCCTCAGTAAATTAAAAGAGTTGAGAACTGTTGTAATTGATAGGGAGGTTCACTCTTTTAGGTTCGCCGGGCAGGTAGGGTAGGAGGGGGAGGGACATCTGCAAATGCAGTTTTGAAATTGTTTTCAAAATCTGTGATAGATTTTTAATGAACACGTAGGGCTGCTCGATTATGGCAAAAATGATAATCACGATTATTTTCACTGAAATTGAGATCACGATTATTTGACGATATTTATTTAACCCTTTAAGACCTACTATAGAACCAAGTCCACCAGAGCTTATATTATTTTTTTTACATGCTGTAGTGCCATTTGTGGGAGCATTTCAAATTGCTATACATCAATACAACTGTTATAGCCCATATTTTAATAATATGTATGCATTAAGTCCATAGTAATTACATAAATTGCAAAAAAGTGCAATAAACTACAAAAAAAATTGAAAATCGCTTTTGTTTTGTTTACATATATTTCTACTTGGAGAAATTTAAGAGGCTTATCCCTCAAAACTTTAAATACAATAAAGTTGCAAAAAATAGTTTCCCACCACAGGAAATTTATTTTGAGTGTCTTCATAGTTTTATTTTGGAGATACAGCAATTTTTATATACTGCAGGAAAAACAAAAAACAATCCTATGATGCAAATTTGCAAAGAAAACAGCAGGTGCATCATTTCACTGTGGGAAGTGTTACGAACAGCTGATAGGAACGGCAAAGCGTGTTTCTGGAATATTATGTTTTTGTTCCTGCAAGCGCTTTTTATGCAATTTTTGCAAAGCTATATGTGGAACGAAACCGTGACCGAGGACAAGCTGATGGCATCAGATGTAAGTACAACTCCTCCGGTTTCATATGCAAAACAAATTATTGCGCTAGCTTACACGGTTCAGGTTCTACAGGGATTTAAAAATAGTTACGCAAAACGGAGCGTGCTGCTCTGACGGCTTTAAAGGGTTAACAATGACTTTAAAAAATAATATAAAATAGTGTGCAACACCACTGAGTTTTTTTTTTTTTTAAACTCTCTTTTCAACCAACGGCAGTCACTCTCCAAATAACTTCTGCTTAGCTTTCCGAGCTTCCCTCGGGTCCTCTTAATCAGCGGTCTCCAACCTTTTTTGCGCCACGGACCGGTTTATGCCCGACAATATTTTCACGGACCGGCCTTTAAGGTGTCGCGGATAAATTAGGGAGGGGCTAATAATCGGCTCAGTCATTTTTAATGATCGTTGAAAGCCCAGATCGTAATCGTGATTTAAAATTCGATTAATTGAGCAGCCCTATGAACACGTTTTTTCCACTTGTACAATTCTTGACCAATATTGATGGACATGCTGTATGCTTAATTGCCAATGGCGATATAATTTTTGAAAATTCTGTTCTTTTTGTTTCTTTTTTATTTCTATATTGTTTGTACCAGGGGAGGCAAAAAAAATCAGAAAAAAAAACGAACTTTGTCATCTCACTCTCAAATAAAAAACAAAACGAAAAATCGGTTATTCAGACTAAAGAAACCTTGACATAACAATGTAAAATAATTGATGGGGCAGAAAAGACAAGCATCTACAAAACTTTCATTTATTTTTCATATTTTGTTTAACAGAATCAAATACTTGTTATGAAGCACTGCCATATCTTGCCGACCATCCACACAAGTGACTCACACCTAACAGAAAATTGGAGGGTTTGTCAAGAACATATATTCCCTGGCTGGTTGGCGAGTGGTTGCTGGTTGTTGTTTGGCTAAAATGTTGCTGCACCAAAACTGCTTGATTGCTTTGGTTGCGGGCAGATTTCCACAGTCACCCACAGTTTGCATGCAAGACATCGAATGGCCTGCAAACACTTGCTAACTAATCACAGAGCTGTAGCGAAACGTGAAAAACGGCAATGCAAACCGAAAAGTAAAAGTTGTGCATTGCCACTGAAATCAACAGGTTTCTGTCTCCATTTGCAGTTTCTGTCACGCTCTTCACAGTAGTTGGTGTAGTAGTTAACTAGTAGTTGGTGAGTATATGCAGACAAGTTATAAATAAATGAATAAATACGCTATTCAGCTATTGCACTTGAACCTTTGAAGACTACTAATTACAAAAATCTCACCAGCAGAAAACAATTCCTTGATCAGTTGTGTATATGACTCTCTAATATTTTCATGTTGATGCATTTACATCCTAGACCCGCTACTTTTACAATAACAGCCTTATTGTTTTGCCTGGAATAAGTCTTGGTTCATCAGTAGAGAACTCCATCACTGTGTGCTCTGTTTCACCTCCTGTCCCTCACCCAACCATCTCATCCACACCCCTTCCCCAAAAAAATAAGTTCTCCAGTGGATTCGGGGGTTAGCCACACCTCACTGCATTCATCCTTTTCAGTGAGCTGTCACTGATTGAAGCTCATTTGCATATAAATGGACAACTAATTCTTCCCTCCTTAATAGTTCTTGGTTGAAAGATTTTGACACAAAAGAAAACAGCTTTTGCAAAGTTTTCAGGCACATATTCATGTTTGACCTCAAATTAAAGTCCCACCCCCACCGCACCCCAAAGAAATAAACTAAAGAAGTGCACTAGGGAGATGTTTATTTTGTGTCTATGGTTGTATCTGCTAAAGTGGTTCATAAGACTCCATTAGCAAGGTCATGGTAGGCTGCCATGCTTGCTCTGTTTTTTGGGTTGTTCCAGTTGTTTGGGGACAAGTGGCTTGCTCTCCTGCTCACCCTCTTCCTCAGCTCTTCTCTTTCCTCCCCTGCTCTCTGACTCACATCCTCTGTGCATTCCTTCTCTTCTTTCATCCTCTTGTTCCTCACCCAACAAGTGACCATCACTGCGTTTCTTTCTTTGTGTCACCAAAACCATTTCGATTCTCGGAAACAAAGTTGCAAGTCCTTTTTCTGGTAGCAGTAGCTAGTATTTTACCACGCAGTGACTTAATTTAAGACACAGTAGTATTTTTAGTTCAATGGCTTCTGTGAAGCATGGCAGAAGAGTGAAAACATCGGCTCCTCTGAGCTGGAAAGTAGCCAGCTTGTAAAGCCTGCGTAACATTATGGTGTTCAGATGACCCGAGTGAGGTTTTGCACTAATAGTAGCTAAACATTTAGGAAACTTCTCCTGAAGAGGAACAATTTGTTTCCTCTTTCTTCCCAAATTCTGGGTACATATTTGTGACCTGACCTTGAACTTTGCACACATTTCCACTTCACAGACACTCAGAAACCTATGAATCGTGGGTGCAATCTGATGTTCCCCAGAGGTTAACGTGTTATTACAGTCAGAGCAAAGGAGGAGAGAATCGGAAAACCAGAAGTATTGCTCACTCTGCCATATGTTACTGGTGCTGGGCTTTTCTCTTTCTGTTTCTTCCCAGTGCTTACAAAGAGAAATCAAGTGTGAGAGCGAGGTAGAGAAGAGGGGTTTGGTCCTTGTTGTCCCAGAAGCCGCTATGTACAAGCAAGCCTGTGGTGACCTGAGTTCACGACTCTTTGAGGCTTCTTTCATGTTGTCTTTCATTTATATAAACTGATTAATACTCAGTGTCATTTTGACAACATTTTAAACCACTAATTGACTGTCTCAGAGGAGGCGGAGGAAGCAGGGGGGATCCTTCTGACGGACAGTGTGTGGCAAGTGATATGATACCTGACCTCTTTGTGTTTCTGGTTGTCTCTCCTTTTTCCTTCGTCTGTTTCTCTCTGTCTCCCCGTCTGCTTGATGAATCCTCTAGATTGGCTTGTCAGCGTCGGCGCCCTCCTCCTCTCTCCCTCAGTCTGTTCCTCTTTCCTGGTTTTCAATCTCTCATCGGCTGTGTTGTGTCTTTTGTCGCAATACCCCAACACTTATTGGGGCTTACCTGCCCACAGTTGCCGGAAGATTTCATTTTTCTTTGGCGGAAGATTGCTTTCCCCTCCAAAACGATGATTAACGATCCACCTTTTTGAGTAGGCAGAGCTGGTGAGCGTGCCCCAGTTTGAAAGAATATTAATTGCTGGAACAAGGCTGAAATCGCAAACACTCATAACCTGCTCTCATCAACGAGGCACTTACCTCTCCCTATCTGATTTTTCTTCCTCCTCCTCTGTTTGGTCTTTTTTTTTTAATTAGTGTTTTTAGTGGATTTGATTTGTGAGTGCAACGACGTCTATTCTCTACTTTTTGGGAGGCAGATTCATTTTGATTTTTAAGACCTGTCTATGTCTAGTGGTTTCGCTTCAGTCGGCTACTGTTTAAACACCACTGTGTCATTGCTCTAGGTGTGTCACTGTGTTTTCTTCACGCTGGTGAATCTTTGTGCCTTTCTTTAGCTTTTATGAGCCGAGCGTTGCTGAGTTATAACTCTCCATTTGCCCAGCCAGACTCCAAGGTAAACACAGCTCTAAGCCTCAGCAGCCTTGGCTCTGCGTAATGTTAGCTTTGGGGCCGGCTCCCGCACATTGCTCAAGTTAACGCTAACTCTTCTGACTGCATCCGGGACTTAGCATGAGCGCTAACATCAACACCATAAGCCCTCACCACCTAATTAAAACAAATTCAATTTCCAGCACGACCCACATTTTCATCTGCCGTTCCTCCGGCTCGCCAGGGCCCGCAGTGATGACATGCTGTGATGGCGTTCGCTGCAGGGACCCGTTAAGTGTTTGTCTTGGCTCACCTAGGCTAGAATTTCTTAGGCTGTGAAGATTTGTAATGGGATTTTATTCACTTACCTCCCTCGAAATTCTGCTTTTCCGAAATGACACTGATATTCTTTGCTGTGTTGAACCACAGCATAATGAGAACTCACTTATGGCCCATGTGACACCTCAGTTTATGTGTAAACATTACTTTCCTCAGCAGTTTTGCTGATCGTGGCCTTTTCAATGAATTTTACTAGAGCTTCTGAACATGCAAGCAGACAGAGTTGGTAAATTGCAAGTGAGAACAATTGTAGGACAGGTACTACAAGTTTGTCTATATGTGCAACTGCTCATGACTGGATATTTGCTTTTGCACTATTCTGGGTAAACTTCAGAGAGTGTAGCTGTGAAAATCCCAGCAGGTCAGAAATATTCAATCTAGTTTATCTGGCTGCAATCAATTATAGCAAGGTCACAAAGATTGAAAGTCACAGAGATCACATTTTCCCTCATTCTGATGGTTGATGTAAACCTCTACAACTTCTGATCTGTGCTTTTGAGTTTCTCTGTTGCTACACATTTGCCTGATTGCTGAATTAATGCACGGCTAAGCAGGTGTATGTTAGTCTTTGATCCAGACTTATCTCACCAACCACAAAATCGATTCCCATCCCATAGTGCCCAAAGTATATTGATACTGTAGTATAATAGAAAGACTGTAAGATCACTGTTTGACTTGGGGTTTTGTTGGTCTGGACGTGGACGCCAAAGTTTGTGAACGCGCTATCTTGAGAACAAAGTGACGCAGGACTGTCAAATTGATACCATAGGTGTATCTGCTAAAAAAATCTTCAACGACATTGACTCTCAGTGACCTGAAACCTCAAGGTCAACCTCAGGTTTTCTGAAAATATTGTGAAAGTGATAAGAAAGTCACCTGTGTGAAGGAAGTCACCTAGGATTTTAAAATTTATACCATAGGTGTATCTACTTCCACTGCCAGTGTTTTGTAAACTTGGTATGTTAAGACTGTACAATGGCGAGAATCATTGGGGGGGGGGGGGAATCAGAATACTTTTTTTTTTTTTCCCCCTCCCCCTAAAAAACTTTATTGAACATATGTACAGAAAATGGCAGATATTTGCCAATCAAAACTACACAGCAAACAATAAAACTGGTTGGACAAATATAACGATCTGGGAGTTTAAACATAAAAAATCCAAATTCATCTTGTATAAATCAATAAAGTGCAAATGTGCAGAGAAAAACAATCATAGTAAATCAAAGTTATTTAAGTTAATTACGTTTTTTTCCCACGGTAGATCCCACTGATGCTGATGTTCCAAGCCACTATTACAGAACATGCAACCATTTACATCAACTTTAAATCTTAGTGTAATAGAATCATTATCATACATTTCTTTTAAAATTTTAAGATGCACTTTTCTTTCTGTCTTGCTGCTAACCTTTTATTTATATTTTTTTCCAATTCTGGTTCTGAATTTTGAGGAATATGGTGCCTTTTAGCCTGATTTAAGGAAAAAACATCTTTCAGTGGCGTAATTCTAATAAATTTGTTGGCGCTTTTTCTGCCACAGAATTAAATGTTTTCACAACTTTAGTGAGAACAACCACAAAAGCAGCTTTGAATACTTTGAAGATGGATTTTTGTCAGCAAACTAGTATCGCAGCTGCTCACGATGCCGCATAACTGATGACGTGATGTGTTGAGACAGAATCTTTGAAGAAGCTACTGTAAGTTCGGTTCGGCATGAACTCTAACCTGACTTTTTTTTTCTCTTTTTCATTTTCCTGGTTTTCTTGTTGATCCTTGAAAATGACCATGACTCTTCTTCAACCACGCGATCAGGTAAGAGAAATTGTTTTTGACTTGCACATGTGGCACACCTGCACATGTGAGATGGGTGAAAATAAACTGTGACGAATGCAGTTTTTCAGCAGAACACGCTTCCTTTAATCCACATGTTGTGACAGGAAGAACAATGTAGAAATTACTTCACTCCATGAATTGTATCCAGAAGAATGAAAGGAAGTCGTGAACATGAGCAGATTTTTCCGTACTTCTTTATCTTTCAGTGGGGGGATTATGATAATATTTAGACTGTATCTGCCTGTATCCAGTGACAAGGCCTGCAACCATGCTCACTTTGTCACTGTTACAGATATTTAGTACAGTTTTTATCCCATTCTGCTGATCTTCATGAAATCCAGGGTCTCTGTGAGAATTGAGCTTTCAAGGTTGGCCACAGAACCGCGGAAAAATCCAACATTGAGCAGCAGCATGATAAAGCTGTCAATGGGGAGTTGTATAAAGGGGAAGAGGCGAATTATACAGCAGTTTTCACTGATTTATCTCATGAATATAGCATTTGCCTACACATTTATAGCACCTTGAACACATCTCTCAATTTCAGTGCAGTTTGAGAGATCCGAGGAAGCCAGTTTTTGGCATCTGGGACTGCTAAAAAAAAATCTGTCAAGAATTTAAATTGAAGACACTTTAATGATTATTATTGTACATTCATGAATAAATTAAACTTTATCTTTTTTGAATTAAAAGTCATTAAGGGTCATTTGTTGTATAACAAAGTAAACTGGGAGAAATATCGTTCTTAGTATATTTACGGGGATCTTACTGAATGGCAGGTGACCAGGTGGCAGCCTGATGCTTGTTTTCACTTTGAATCTCACTGGTTTCAGAGTTAAAAAGCAAGTTCTTATTCAGAGTCAATTATTAGTCAACTTTTGCTGTGTGTCAGGTAAAGCCTGAGCAGCAGTTAACAGTGTGACAGACACACAGCCTGTAATGTAGTTGTTCTTGTCCAATCGGTGACTTCAGCGACACGAGAACCTCGGGAGCTTCGGCATGTAAAGTTTGTGGGGCGTTCCCGGTCAACCTATCGCATCCTCCCCTGAGTAACGGGGGCACATCGGTGACACACTCCCTTTCCTGGCATCCTTCCAGGCTTTCTCCTCCCTGCCTTTTTGCCTTCCTCTTCCTCTGTTTTTGCTTTTCACTTTTTTTTTTTTTTGCTTTTGCGTTTTCTCTCCTCTCCCTCCAATTTTACTTTTACTGCCTTCCAACAGCAACTCCATCCTGTTTGGCACTAGAGATATTGTTCTCTTTAAATATTTCACTTGCTCTGCCTTGCTGCTAACTTTTGATTTACCAAGTGCTCTCCCAGCCTGAACCAGTTCGACTGTCTTCAGAGATTAACAGTATGTAACTGTTCACAGCTTCATGTGCAAGATGGAGGTCACTTTAAAACTTTAAATTCTTGGTTTTTGTTGTGCTCATCTCTTTCTTACTGCCCTCGCCTGTACCTTTCTTCCCCATCACCCCTCCATCAGTCTCCATCTACCTCCATCTGGGCTGTCTCATGAGAATCCCCAGAGCTTCACTGGTTCACGGACCCTAATTTTGAAAAGGCTGCTAGCACAGCTCCTCATCCATAGAGAGCCAAAGAGGAAAATTAAAATTTAAGCTGTTGCTAATGAAACATGCAGCTGAGACCTTAAATTTTGGTCCCTTGCTTTGCTTGTCATTCACCAAATATCTGGAAATGCTCCGTGGATGGACTTGAGGTAGAAAATGTCTACTTAGGCACCACTTAACATCACTGAATGACCAATTCTGTCGGATATGAACTGATTCAAACCTGGAGGCTTTAGATGATATCATACTGACACCTGACCTGCAATATCTCACACTGATGCAAAAATGTAACATAGTATGTGTGCGTAGGAGCGATATTTAGCATCGATCCATTGTTTATCCTGCCGAGCCGTCGCAGTGAAAGATGAGCTGTTGACGTTTAGTTGGACTCGTTAGGATGCTTTTGCACGGCTCAAACACGTGATGGTGCACGATGTAAAGAGTTGATGGTGATGACTGGCTCTCAGCCCGCTGATTCCCCGTCTGCCAATAACGTAGACCTGCCGTGCTCCACTCTGTTTCATCCTCAAGTTTGACTAATGTTCTCCCACGGCTGAGTGGCTCACTGCTTTGCAGGACTCTCGACTTTGCTCTTATCAGGCTGCATTAAGACCGAGTGTCCTTCATTTGAAAGTATTTTAGCTCCAGCATTTTTGTTGCAGAAATTCAAAGGGCACCGTTTCATAATAGATTGCCTTTTGTTTAAAAAGTAATCCATTAATGACAACATAAACATCATCCATCATCCATGCGACTCTGCTCGCTCATCTGCTCTGGGCCTCTTTGTTACGTTTCTACCAAAAATGAACACAAAATGATTTTAGTTAAATCATCTCAAGGAATATGATAGTTATTAAGCAGTTTGCACTGATAATAACTGAATATGGGTTAAATGTATTATAATAAGCAGAACCATAACCACTTATGTTAAACCACTGGCCAGCAACACAAGGAAAAGTCAGCTTAATGGATTAAATAGGCTGTCCTTAAGTTTATTTTAGGAGGAAATTCAACTTCAAGTGAGGTAGCTGTAAAGGTCTTTATATACATGAAGATTTATTCCTTATACTACAGAAAACTGAGACACAGCAATCACACAACGATTCTAATCATACATAAAGTATATGCAGCGGATGATTGAGGCCTGTGCAACTAGAACTTAAAAGGAACCCCGGCTTTTAAGACATGTTTGCTCTAAAATATGTACTGTGCTTTCGATAATATATATGTGGTATTAAAATACTCCAAATGTTTTCCTTTTAAGCACATTTTATATAAAACTGGTTTACCAGTAGGCCGCCATTGTTATTTACTTCTCAATGCACTCTGGGTAGTGACGTCATACGGTTGCACCGCATCGAGTTCACAGTTGGCTGCGCACTGGAAATGGCTTCTGTTCAACCTTTCCAGTTTGAACCAGAGCAAACCGAGAGAGAGGATGAAAATGGTCAACCAGCACTTAGTTTAGATGAAGATGAAAACGATCCGTCACACGAGGACGAGAGAGTCAGGGAAAACTACTGGTGTCTGTGCGGCTACTGCTTGCCAATGGCAACGGCGACTGAGAGCGTTTGTTTTAAAGAGCTCAATTTTATGGCAGCAACTATCCATGGTATCATATAACCACATGAAAAAAAACATTAATATAATTCTAATTTTTATTGTACAGTGAAATTACGATATCGTTGTTTTTACAGATTCTCCATGCAACACAGTGCACCAGAACGTTGAAGCCGTAAGTCTTAATCCAGATGTTCTTTGGGCAGCCCTTGTTAGCCTCCATGACCGGTATAGTGCTGGTCTACCAGGTCGTAACCAGGTCACTAATAGGCAAATTAATTAATATCGTTGCTACACTATAAAAAAACAAAACAGGTTAGCTGAACAAAAGCGCCCATACTGCTGACAACCAATACATGTCATCATCCCAGAATGCATTGTGTGCGAAAAAACATGGCCGCTCCGACGGCTCCAAAAGAGTTTTAAACAACAAAGATTTAATGAATAACAAACAAATTGTAGATATTCTCAAGTATGTTTTTATATAGTGGAGATGATTTGTAACATATTTAGAGTAACTTGTCATGATAGTCGGGGTTCCTTTTAAAGACACTTTCAGAGTAAATACTTTCAAGGAGTTTCTTTTCTCTCTCGTCTTTGTTGATCACAAAGATTCATCACATGGTCACGTCTTGGCTCTAAAATTGGGAGATTTAAGGTGGTATCTGGACAGCGTCCATGCTGACAGGTTTAAGATTAGGTGAGAGGATGATTTAAGGGTTATTCTTAGGCAGTATGGTGTAGGATTTGTTTTCTTTTTACTTTTAAGTTGTGCACATGCTGGGGAGAAGAAGATGCTAGTTGTTTTAAGTCCAAGCATAATATGATGGCATGACTGAAGCTGTGCCCCAGATGCAGAGATGAAATCTGCTTGTGATAAGTGGTACCATGATGCCCCACCTTCAGGCTCTTTTCAGTTGGATAAGGCATACCGTCTCAGTTTGGTGGTCTCCTTCCACAGGGTAATTTATATCTCAGAGGGTGAGAAAGTGTTGGCCTTGAATGCATGTCTTTGTGTTTACTTTATGGCCTCTTCCAGTAATTTCCTTCAAAGAAAAACGTGGTGGTGGTAGAAATGCAGCAGTTTTTAAATTACGGTTATGAAATGGTCTGTCCATGATAAGCACACTTTGACAGCCAGTCAAGCAGTTCAGCTTTTCCTGTTGACAGGAAGCAGTGGAGAAGAAGCTGCGACACGGGCAGAGCACAGTGTTGGGCGGCAGCGGTGTTGGGGGGATGTGTCCTGTTCGTCAGTGCTTCGTCACTGTGGTTTGGAATTGGACCTTTGCAGTGGATTAAGGCGGTGAACTGGTGTCCTCAAACCTGGGCTCTCTCCAGCCTGAGCCTCTGGTGTAATACTGTGGTGCTAAGTGCTACACATGTCTCTGTGCGTGCATGTGTGCAGTCGGATTCTGCACATTCTCCTCCTGCTCTGTGTGTGTGTGTGTTAGAACAACTCGAGTTACATACGCAGATAGACGCAGTTTCACTTTAAGTGTCTCCTTACGCACGCACACATAGACAAAGTGCAGCACATGGTTCATTGGGCTTCATCTTGCTCGTTGTGTTATAGAGCTGGGAAATAACCGTAGATAACCGTACGGGCAGCAGATGAACACATGCATGATGCACTTGTGCAAGGACACATGCGTTCACGAGGCAGGAGTGTGATGTGGAGTAATTGATGCATGAGAACTTGCTGCCTGTGCAGGCACTCGGGCTTAAGAGTTTGGTTTTTTTGTGTGTGTGTGTTTGGTGCTGAATGCATGAGAGCACCTCACTTTTTAACTAATGAATTTTGGTGTACTGCTGTTTGCTATGACAGTTTGCTTCTGAGTGTTTAGTAAATGTCTTGATAATACCCAATGCACTGCTCATGCTCATCTGTCCCTGTGTGTGTGTGTGTGTGTGTGTGTGTGTGTGTGTGTGTGTGTGTGTGTGTGTGTGTGTGTGTGTGTGTGTGTGTGTCATCCTGTCTGGCCTGGAGTCAGCTGTTAAGGGATGCAGGGCTGGATGAGCCATGCCTGATGCTGACCCAGAAACGACTGTAGACGTAACCGGCAGTGACTGCTGCCCTATTAGCCCACAACTCTGAAATTTCATTGTGTGTGTGTGTGTGTGTGTGTAAGTAGGTATTTTCTAACTATGGTATTCAGATAACATTTGTCAGTGTTTCCACAACAGAATAACACACAGCGTTACAAAGGTGGACAAAGTGATGATCAGCATGATTCACATCGGATAAGTTTGTGTTTCTCGCGTTCACACTGTATGTCTCCAAGTGTGCACGCGTGTGCGTTCTCATCCTGTTTCTAAAATTAGATCGGCCAGCAGATGTAGTTCGTTTCAGTGTTCATCCGCATGAGCAAGGCTGCGTTGCCTTTGTTTTTTTTTTTGTTTTTTTTTTTAATGCGTTCACACAACATCTTGAGCGCGTCTTGAGTCAGCAGTGCGACGGGAAAGTGGGTCAGTCATGCCCTCTTCAGGCATGAGACATGGATGGACAGATGGATGGAAAAAGAAGAGGAGGATTGGATGTAGATGTTGATGGCTCAAAGGATGTGGCAGAGGGAAGGAAATTAGTATTTTAATGATGGAAGGCGGGTCAAGTAAGGAATTGCATAAGAGGGGAAAGAGATGAGACAGAACCGGAAGAGTTGGTCTGCTCTTCAAGATATGTAATAGAAAGAAGTTTATATCCATAAATCTACGATGCCCAGCACAGAAAGGGCACACGTGACATTGAACTGACATTTTGCATGACAAGAACCTTCTTGTTTATACTGACTTTGTCTACTTTTTTGTTGGCAGGCACATTCCCAAAAATGCATGCATACCAGCTTGTTTGCATTTATAGCATCTTATCTCCAATTTGATTTAAATCCCGATAAGTTTTTGGGTTTTGAAACCTGTAACCTGTAAGAACACTTAACTAGATACACAAGTTTTACCTGTTTCACAAAGAGTTAAAAGTGAATGTCCACGATGGAGATTTTTTTAAACGCAGGATGTTTCATTAAAGCAATTTAGCAGAAGCAAACAAAAGGGTGCATCAAACAATAATAATAATCACGTAATAAACACTGGAATTATCCTTATTATCCTGGCAACCTGTCCCGGACGTACCCCACCTCTTGCTGTATGGCAGCTGGGATAGACTCCAAAGGGTGGTCAGGCTTAATTATATAAAAACAAATTCTCATTCACTTAAAACGCTCTGTGGGATTCCTCTTCCTCTGAACTCGGCATGTTGTCAGATCAGCTCAGGAGACTCTTTTGGGGAATCTGTTTAGGTGTCTGTTGTAATTACAGTTGTTATTCGTGGCCACACCTCTAACCGAAGGCATCAGCAAACACAGCCAACAATCAGCAAACAGGCTGTACAGTCACAGCACTCACAGTCTCTCATACTTAATGATCCTGAGTGACATGTGCCCCCTGGTGGCAGACTTAATGAGCTCGCCCTGGGCTCCGAGGTGAGGCCGACTGTGGCAGACATTGTTTAATCATAGAGAATAACTGAGTCTTCCCCATGTGGCCAATTAGAAGCCAGAAAATCTGCAATGAACACAAGGAATCCCAACAGCTGGTTGTACAGTTGTAGACAGGCAGGAGGGACGTACCTCACTCTGGGTCTGTCTTTAATATGAACACGCTTACAATAAGCCTCCCATTTCTCTGTGATTTGCTTTTTTCTTTATTATTTTCTTTATGACTTGATGTTTTCCTGACTTGTTTACATTTTTGTTTTTTGCTTTACTAGTTTGCTTGTGACACGGCTGTAATTCTGCCACTTTTCACCCCATTCTTTAAGTTATTCCTCCCTTTAATCCATCCGTGGCTTTGACCAGTGGTTGGCCTGTCGATGCAGTGTTCGCCCACTGTGGTCCTGGGGTGACTTTACACATGGACTCTGATTACACCCCAGCAGATGACCAATTTATCTTTCTCTGAAATGGAATAGAGCATGGAGAGAGGCCAGGACATATTATGGTAATTCATCTCAGCAATCTAAAGGGCCAATAAAGATGGACATTTTCAGCTTAGTCACAGAAATTGCCAGCAAGTCCTTAGGTGGTCTGTACTTGATATTTTGAGCACATCTTTGCTTTGGATTACTGTCATGCTTTTGCTGCATACATGGGAATTTTGGACTTGGGGTGGGGGGAAACAGGCCTTTGGTGGTGCTTATTGGTCAGCACATAGTTAAGTTAGCTTAGAGACCTTTGTGGAGTTTGTTGTTCTGTATAGCTATTTCGATAACCGCGTCATCACGACCAAAGGTTTTTTTATTATCTGGAGGTTCTTTTCAAAGCTCAACAATCTGATGTTGCTCGTGTCATCAGATATAATCCTTATGGTTGTATTGTATTAGTTACATACAGACTAAATCTAGGACCTCTGAGAAACCGCAGCACAACGAGGCATGTAATTAGCACTGTTACCTCTGTGCTTGTGCATGCATTTTGCAGAGGTGGGAGATACTGATGATGCTGTAGTTAAAAATTGTACAATTTGTGTCTGATTGGTCCTGATGGTCGTTGTTGCTTTTCATAACTTGTCCTTAATTGCATTAAGTGATGTATTATTTTGCATAAATCATCGAGTAGAAAAATCCATGTGTCATGCCGTAACCAGGTTAATAACAGAGCAGGGCTTTTATTTATAGTGGCGAGTTGTTCTAAAATGGGCTTTTCTTCAGCTGCCACATGTCTTTCTGGTTGTGATTGTACAAGAAGAGCACTTTGCTAATGACAGTTGTTGTGTTTGAAGGTTTAAGGTGGCTGTGTCCCAGGATCCCCCTTATCTGTGTCTGTCTTCCCTATGTGCACACAGAGACCTCTGCCATCACATTTTTCACTGAGTGTAAACATTTTACTGCCTGTTCTTATTTATCTTACACGTTTTTGCCATCTTCCACTTTGAGTGGATTTTTCCTTCGTATCACAGTCCTGTGCTTCCCTTGTCTGTGTCTGGCTTAAAGCACAGGTCTTCCTTTCCAGCCGGGGACCTTATTCGTATCAGAGGGCCAATCAGTTGGACTGTCACAGGAGACTAGAACATTCATTGGTCTTGAAATGTTGCCTGTCAGTGCATTAGGGACGGTGATGGAGAGGCAATTATCTCCAAAATACTTGTCTCAGAGGCTTTTACGTCAGTCAGTCAATAATCTCATTGTTAGCTGAGTAAATCCTGGCTTTAAATAAATGAACCTCTTAATTAAGCAGTTATTATGATGTTGATTTACTTTGCATATTAACTTTATTTTGTTTTTTGGTTCTGTGGTGATCATGGAGACTGTAAATATATACAGATCCATGCATGATGGGTCCTCTCACTCACAAGCCTAATCTGGAAGCCTCTTTGTTCGCACAGGCTCATACTGTATGTAGGAGGCATCAAAGCAATATTAATAACACAGAACTTATGGCACTGTTCAGCACCCACACAAATCTGGATCCAGCCACTGTTGTTATTATTTATAGTGTCTGAGTCCTTGGCTAGCGGATTGCTGGTGTTTGTCACATCAGACAGGTGCTCATATTGTGTAAATAATGGCCTTTACAAATACCAACTCGACGTCACTCACATGCATGCAGCACACACACAGTGCTCAAACCTGTGAATGGTCGCATGATGTGCTTCTCACAGTCCACTGTCAGATTGCAGATGAGGAAGTGATATCTCTACTGCAGCCTTTTTTTGCCGCCCCACATGCTGATGTAAATCCTCTGAGGATTTCTTTCCCCTCTGTGAAGGACTGCAATCAATGAAAGCAATCTAGGAATATAGTAAACAGGCAAGCAGCTCTGGGACACGCAACCATATAGACAGGATTGAAAATGTGTCAGAGACTTAACCCTGATCGTGTTGGATATGCTTTTTTTTTTTTTCTGATCTGGACTCAACGAGGTGCATCTGTCAAAGTACCAGACTTTGTATTTGTTGTTTCACCGCTGCACTGAAAAGACCATATCTCGTCCTGCATCTTCTGCGCTTTCACAGCCTCGGCTGCAAAGTGATGCACCTAATTTGAGACTCACTCAGCTGTGAAGATTTTCAAGAAACATGCTAGCAAACAAGCAATTTGTGTAGCAACCTCTCACAAAAAGATCTGATTTGCACTTAATTGAGTACCGTTTCTGACATTATGAGGACAACCTATGTTTCCTGATGGGCTCTGATGTTTTTCTTGCTATACTGGGCTGGTTAGGGGGAACAAAAATGCTGGTGAAAATGGATTTTCCTCTGAGAAAACAGATGGCTTTGAAAAATGTATCTGGATATGACTTTGACTGAATGACAGAGTCTGAGTGCATTTAGTCCTCAATTTAGATCTCCGCTGTCTCATGCAGGCATTGATTGAGAAGCGGCGTACCCCTACCTCTGACCGAAAACTCATTCAGTCACACATTCACGCGATTTGTTGCAAACGCACGAGTACAACAGTATCCATAATGCTGTGTCTAACAATTGCATGGTTGCGTACGCGAGGCCGCTAGCAGTTCTTTTTAAAGAAATCGTGACACAAAACTGCAAACCCAACACATTGACTTAAACTCACGTCTCAGAGCGCTGAAGGCAGTCTGTGATCTTTTCACTTCAGTTAGTCACTGCAAAGACCACTTTTGAGTTTCACAGAGTTCCCAGTACCTCTGATGTGCAGACTTGATTACATTTTTCAGTTAACTGTAAGGTATACATCTCAACATTGTTTTTCAACTAATCTTTTTAGCATCCACACACCTCAATCAGTTTTGCATCGGTAATTTGTCCGTGAGGTTGTAGTACCGATGTCTCACTATAGCCATTTCAGATTTATGGTTCATGTAGCTCATCTAGTAACTATTGCGGCAATTTATTTATTTATTTATTTATTTATTTATTTATTTATTTTCTTTTACCTTTAAGCTCTAAACTTCATTTTAGTTCTTGTTTAGTGTGAAGTCTTTGTAGCTGTGATATTTCAGTCTCTTTGTTGACATTTTTATCAGTTCAAGCAATATTTTACATGTGAAGTAGCCATGCATATGTTTAGAGTGAGTCGTAATTTCTTTATATTGCACCGAGCAGCACATTTACATTAAAAACTCAGTTCCATGTGTCACTGTTCTTAATGTGGCTCTTGATCCATTCTTTTGCCTTTTCT
Source organism: Haplochromis burtoni (assembly GCF_018398535.1). Classification (NCBI taxonomy): domain Eukaryota; kingdom Metazoa; phylum Chordata; class Actinopteri; order Cichliformes; family Cichlidae; genus Haplochromis; species Haplochromis burtoni. The sequence continues at coordinate 447,130 of NW_024582675.1, forward strand.
TGTATTTTTGTAAAGCATTGATAGTCCAGAGGGGGGCAGCAGACTATGCCTTGCTGTCTCCCATCACCACCTTTTACCACAGCCTGTACTCATCTGGCAGCTGTTGCTATGGATACAGAGCCCATCTATTGCTGTGATGCAAGCCACATCTAATAGAGCAACCTAGGGGGTAGTGTTGAGTTCAAAGACGGGCTTGTTCGCACAGACACACATGCCTGTCTGCTCTGTGAATGTAAAATCTCTGCCTGGTGGTTTGGGAGTTCTTTTTCAAAGGGCTGTTCATTATAGTAATATCTTGACAACGACCTTAATAAAAAACTTAGAAGGGAAAGTATTTCTGCCATCCTCATTTTACCATGTTTTTCACCTGCAGGGATCTACATAATCTCCGCTGGTGCACACAGACCTAACCATGGCGGTTTAGTTATCGGTGATAATATGGATGTGAACTATCTAGAGGTCACTGGTCGAGGGTCACATTCGGCTCTCTCTGACTTCTCTGCCTGTTTCTTAATCATTATGACATATGGCTAAGCTTTGATCAGGGGTGATGAAAATGTTAAGTGTAGATAGCTGCTGAGTTAAATCAATTAAATGCTGATTAGCCCCGATTATCTGATTAACTAGAGCCATGGATGGACTGCTCACTTAAGAGATGATTATATAAGACATGACTCTGGGCAGCTTGTGTACATAGCTAAATTTAACTTGTAGTAGGTCAAGTTGGGATGGCATGAATCCATTTGACTTTAAAGCCGGTTATGTCCCACTTTGGAGGAACTAAATTTAACAATAAACAGCCCAGAGAAAGGGAGGATTTAGTTCTAATCATAGCTTTTGCCTGGCAACATGCCCCTTGATGTTCAAAAGACAATTCGTGAGAGGAGGACGGAGGAAAAAAAAAAGTTATTTGTTACCTTGTGTGCCAGACTCTTTGTGTATTCTACATCGATACGACACCCAGTGCCCAGCCAAACATGGTGGCACTGCCAAGTCTGGCTTGGCTAAGTGTAAAACAGGCTGGCATCCTCGCTGGCATATGACAGTGTTTTCTGCTTTGTCACTTTGTGTTGCTTTGTGTTAAGAGGACGATTGCATCTACCATTGCCCGCTGCGAAGACCGAACCTGCGGTCAAAATCGTTAGATGCCTCTGCACAAAGAGCCTTTTAAGCAGTGCAGGAAATGCATTTAATTCAGAGCGGTGGGGAATTTATGGTTATAATAAGACCAGCATGCTGATGTCCAACTGTAAATAAACTCTATCTTACTGCAGGTTTTAGTACCAGGGTTAGTATGTTTTACAAAGTCATTTTGCAGCTATGAAATAACTTCATGGACATAATTTGCAATTGAACAAAAAGGTGATAAATCACAATGCAGACTATTGCAAAATGTTAAAAATCAGGTGACGGCATCACCATCAGATGGTGGGTTCTACCTGCAAGCAGCATCGATGAAAACTGATCAATCCAACGGCTGCCGAGGTTTCTCACTCTGTATCAAAGTGGACAGAAAGATGTACCAACTAGCCTATAAGTGCTATGTTTCCTTGAGCTGTGGCATGAGCACTCAGTCTGTTTTGACATCTTTTTCCTCTTGCCACATCGGAGAAAATTAGAAATGATAGTTTTAGTTTTCTGCAAGTTATTGAGAGTAATGTGAGCGGGGAAAAACACACTCTCTTATGCGAGTACTTGTCTGGAATTACATGTAGAGCATGTCAAACTTCCATTATGGGATTCTTCCAGTAAAAGTAATCAACTTTAAGTACGTTTGGATTTTGGCCTGAGCCCAGGTCCTGAATGGACAGCCTCAGCTACTTTAAAACTGTGCAAACATGTAAGATTAATTTTAGGATCAGCAGCACGGTTATGTAGCCAACGTGTAGCTGTAGGTTGCTGGATATCGAGCCAGCTTTTTGGGGGCTCCCCCACTATGCAATGCCATTCCTTGTCTAGAGTGTAACGGGTGCGTGACTCCTCCCATTACTAAATCAGCAGAAATCGGTCAAACCTTTCCTTTCTTACTAAGGCTGCCCCACGAGCAAGGAGGATCGAGTTTCAATGAAGTTTGCTTTTTCCATGCTGTGAATACAGATGTCAACTGCCAGCGGAGGGTCTAGCTGGTGCCACGGCTGGCTATGCATGTCTGAGCAGGGACTTGGCTGGCTGATCACAGCCGAGGGGTGCCGGGCTGGGTTCAGTGGGGGAAGATGCCTGGAAAGTAGAGGGGCTTTCCACATTTCAGCTATGTCTAAAAACTCTTTTGATGTTTTGCCTGGCTTACTCTGATGTTCACGTTCTGTGTGACAGACCCTGCCTCTCTCTGTTTTGTATAAAAAACCTTCTCGCTCACCTCCCTTCTGTTGTAGATCGCACGTCTCCGGTTAGAAAATCTCGCTTGTTTCAGTGGGATTATGGAAAATCTATAACAGGTGGGCTTTGTTTTAGGGATACGTCTTTTCTAATTATGTGTTTGCAGTATGATTTGGGTGGGTGGCCTCTGGGCTAAATGGTCTCTGAATTCTAGTCTGCTGCCTGCCTGCTCTTTGTTCCATCATGGCAGGTTCATAGAGTTCGGTGATGTTTTTGTGTTAATAACTGAATTACAGGTAAAATCACCAGGGCATCAGAACTAAAACTATCTGAAATTAAAGCTCAAAACTAAAACTGAAAGATTTTTAAGATGTTCATTTTACATACAGAAACGGCGCTATTTGCCATCACAGCCAGAGTGCTGTGTCATTACATAGATGGTACCAAAACAGCACCTTGGTAGCAGTTAATGGTTTTAATGTATACTTGGCAGTCTTTTTAAGGAGCTGACTAGCTGTCTTTAAGGTTTAAGGAGAGGTGATCATGAGAGGTACGCTGGTACACTATCCACTCAATAACAGTGGATTTTTTTTTTTTTTTACTACCGTTTCATCAACCAAAACATATTTGGAGGCAAAAGACACAAAAGAATCTCACGTTGTTGGATCACTTAAGGATAGTGGTTTTAAAGTACTCAGCTGGGAAGGGAAAGGCAATAGGAAATGTGGTCGGATGGTATTTGACCTCATACCAGAAACAACAGAGTACATCGTGTAGCTGCAGAAAGAGGTTCATTTGACTCCCGAACCTCATGCATACTTGGTCCCAGCAGACATCTAAGTACCGGCCAAGGAAAAGCTAGTGGTCACTCATCCTGCACTTCTTGTAGAACATTGTTCAAGATGGTGTGCTTTTATTTGGCTTGCGTTTAAAGCATGGAAGTAATAGTACCACAGTGTGCAGGAAGATTGGGGGTTTGGCTGTACTTCTACTGTCCTTTCTGGTGGACCTTAAAATTAACTTTGCCACTCAAGGTTTAAATGTCAGGAAAACCTTTACATTAGAAGAAAAGAATAATTTAACGTGTGATGGGAAGCTTGTGCTCGACAGTGTGAAAAGATGTAAGTATTATCAGCATCTCCTTCAGCCAGGTTCTACTGTTAGCTAGCTGTATGTTTCTTTTGGCTGCTTAATGCAGACTTTAGATAAAAAATAGTTTGTGGGCCTTGTGATTTCTGAAAAGAGACTGCTTCAGAGTTTTGTTTTTTCCTTATTTTGTATTTGCCTTGAGTTCCAAGGCAAGTAACATCTAAGTTGACTTGATTTGCTTCTCACATCTGGATCTTGTATCCTGAACAAATCCTAATTGTATTTTTCTTTTTCTTTGTTTTATTGTGTTCCTTTTTATATTTCTCTCTATTTATTGTTCATATGCTTTTGTCATTTTACATACTCAACATTCTTTTTGATTTTAAATGAAAGTCAAGAGCAGATGTGCCAGATGAAATATATTAGGACTTGACTTTTGGCATAGTCTTAATATGGAGCTCTAGCAGGTAATTTCAGTTTTAGGGAAAAAAGGCATAAGCAGCTTCTTTGTAATGATGAGCTTTAGTACCAGCCTGGTCTATGCAGGTAGTTGAAATTGGGTCAGACTTTCCCCTTAATGCTTACTGTTAAATGCCATATTTTGACACCAGGTGGGGATCAGTGGATAGCCTTAATTGTCAGCTCTGTACAGGAGCAGAAGGATGACAGATAGCGCTATCTACTTAATTACATTGGGACATGTTGATTATCTTCTTATCATTTACTACTCTGGCAGTCCTTTAGGGTCTTGTTATTCATACTTTTGTGACTTTGAAGGATGGCTGCTCATTTTTACGAAAGCATCGTTGTTCCATCAAGATAATGGCACACAAAGAGAGAGTTGGGGGAGGACAGACTCAATGTAACTGGATTAGCTCTTATGCAATTGCTCCTTGAGGTGCTGTTGATGGCACACCCATCACCAACCACGTAAAAGGACTGTGCTAGCTTTCTTAAGCCTGCCTGCTTCATCTGAAAGAGTGACTCATCTTTTAATCAGCTAAAATAATGTGTACTGATGATGCACAAAAGCTGCTGCTGAGTTTGATGAGCACTTGGTTTCGAGCCTGATTGGAACTGCAGAATTCAGCATTTTTGGATCTTGATTCATATTAGTGGCTACACCTCTTTATGGCTAAAAATATACCACAATATTGAGTTAACATTACTAGGAAAAACCTAAATTGTACTATGTTGTGCCATCATTCACTTTGGGTGACCTTTTAGTGATATTGCAGGGAGTCCAGTCCAAATTTCACATTGGGTTACACAATCAGTCTGAAGTCTGGCAGGAAGGAGTACCCATGGCCCTCTAGTAATTGTGTACATGAGCACATCAGAGAGCGCGTTAGGCTCTCTGTTGGCGTGAGAGTTAGCTTGTGAGCTGTTGTGAGGATTACAACTGAGTGATATGTCTGTATGCGACGGTGCCAGGAGCAGCATACCCTCCCAACAGCAAGCTCAGATAGTGATGGAAGACTTGACCTCTTGATAACTGATTTATAACGGTTCACGTTTGCAGTGGTCGAAGACCCCAGTTTATTTATAACGGAGTCAATTACATTTCAATACGCGGAGCTGGATTAACTCCTAGTAAGGAGTGTGATCTACAGACGCTTTTTTAAATTTTTTATTTTTTATTTTTTATACAAATTAAGAGAAATATTAAATTTGAACTTTTTATTTAAAACAGAAAAATGAGGATGAGGAAAAAAACTGCAAATTCAGAGGAACAACAGTTAAATGTGTTCTATGCTGACATTTTAATTACCCGACTGCTTCCAAACCACAATTTGATAATTTGCCCATATGTTTCTGCATCTACTTTGTGCTTCTTCATGTATATTGTCATGCATCACAGACAAAATATTTGGTCACAATCAAATAAAAGGCAGGCGCACCATACCTGGGCCTGTGCATGGTGTGCTTCCATTGTAGGTTCACGTCATTAAAAACAAAAACAATATTTTCTGCTAACCAATGCAGAATGCTCTTCTGTACTTTGGTAACAATCTCAATCATCTTATTAAACACACACACCGGCACGCATGTACACACACATACACACACGTACACACAGTTTCCATGGAAACAGAAACCAGGGCCTTTTATGATTGGTTGTTTGCCCAAGACAACCAAAAATGGTCTCGGCAGCCATGCAAAGATGGGAGATACATCATTTGTATAATGAGTAATGGGACATACACTAATGAAGAAAATAAGATGTTTGTTGTTGCCTGAAGGAGTCGTGTCACGAAATTCGATCATGAAATTGTCATAGAGTATAAATTGAGTATAAAACCCAGTTTTTCAGTCTGTTTAGGGTGACGGCAGACATCTCGGCTCTTTTTTTTTCTGTTATGTTCTCAGACTGCATGTGATGCGTTCGAACAGGCGTGGAACTGCCACTAACGTGGACAGTATCTGTAATAACCACACACAGGCACAGATTCGGGAGCAAACACACACACATATGGACACTTTCCCCTCATGCTGCCCTTTAGTTGCCTAATGTGTGTCTGAGTTGCAGATGGCTAAACGGTAGGAGGGCTGCTTCTGTGTTAGCCATGGTGCTAGCAGTCTTAGATTTGGCTTGTCCTGGCCTGCTGGAGTGAGAGTGAGCGGCCAGCTACCCCCTCTCAGTGACGATGGCAAGTGTACAATTCACGGCTGTGCACTCGCTCAGCATCAAGCTTTACTGTAGTTGCAGGACAAACCTGTGTATTTCTTTTCACAGGAGCCAAGCGGTGTGGTCATTTGACGCTCCGCTGTGGATTAACAGTGTCATTTTGGCTCTTGTGATGTTTTTATGTGTGCTGGCCTGCTTTTTACTTCAGTTGTTTTGATACATTTGTGTTCACAATCACAGGAAGCAAGCTGACCAAGGACCTGAAGCAGTATCTGAGCCAGCGCTTCCAGAAGTCCTCGCCTGACCACGAACTGCAGCAGACCATCAGAGACAACCTCTACCGTCACGCTGTGCCTTGTGAGTTCATGACATGTCTTTTGCTGAATCCTTCTTGTGTCTTTCACATTCCGTTCTTTTTAATAAGTATGCATTCAAGAAATGTATGAGACTTGCATCAAAACACATAATTAAAGGAATCATACAAACGCATACATCAAAGTCTGTCCAAGTACAGTATACATCTTCAGAAGATTCTAGGGTACGTGACCATCAGTCATTTATCCAGTGCTCTTCCTCTTCCTCACATCAGCAACGATATTCTTAAAGAACATCAGTATTGATCAGTCTTATGCACATGATTAACCATCCCTAAATACTGTTTAAGCAGTAGCGTATTACCATTACCAGGGGACAGTGTTGTGTAAGCATCCAAACAAAATCAGAAAACTCTTCGTTTAGGTCATTGCAAACCGCCGTCTCACATCCAGGCTTCATTAGTTTTAGATCCATGTATGAATGAGTTTGCTTGCCTCACACAGACCCTTTACTGCTGTTTCTAATTAAGCCTGATTGTTTGTCTTTAAACCAATATTGGCCGTGCAATTAGCAGGACTGATTGCTTCATATCCTGTTCCTGAAAAACCTTAATCATGACTTCATCTGTTTAATCACACAACATTTCTGTTCATCCCGCTCTTCTGCCTTCTTTCCAAACTAATCATCGACTAGTTGACACAAAGTTAGGCACGCTGCACGCACCACCCATCTTGTCAAGTAACGTCCAGTTAGATCAAGGGAAAAAATATCTGCCGTTTCAACAATGGAGAGTGTAGTCTGTGTAGGGTCAAGTTTGTGAAGACGTTTTACCGCTCATCCAAGAATATTCTTCACTTATTCGCACATTTATGGTGTGTTCCTGAATAAGTTGAAAGTTGGATTTTTTTTCCTGCTCCCAGTAGGAACACCCACTCAACTCGGATGTCCTACTCACAAAGTTTGAGCAGCCCAGAGTTAACAGTCCATGATGGCGGCATTGAACATAGAACTTTGAAACTTCTCTGTAATGCCACTGTTGTGTATTTGTGACTCACTAAATAAGCCATACTCAGAGCACTGACCAGGCCATATCCATGACTGTGCTTTTAAGTGCAAAAAACAAGTGTTTTGCTGAACTGCTAGTAATGCCTGGATTGCTCTACCGTGTTTTTCGTGTTTTTTGGGAACATGCTAACTCAGGAGTGGTGTCACTCCCGAGTTCTGTGGTTTCTGGAATGCAGCGTTAACCCCTAGTGGGGATTGCGGTCTTTGGAGGTGGTCCTGACCTATCAATCATGTGAGTCATCACATAAGCCACGGTGTGAAGAAAGGCGTGTCATTAGCATAACCAGGGGTTAAAGGTGAAACCAATGTAGGGCCTTGCCCCACTCTATCATATTGCCTATTGAGATCCATTTAGGTTAGGTGTGAGTGTTGGAGTTAAAGAACCTGGGAGGAGGTCTTAAGACTGCATTGTAAGTGGCTGATAGCTGGTATCATAAGCCACCACCTCTATTCACCTTTTTGTTTTTTACTTAAGAAGCCTCTTGGATGAGAGATAACATGTCTTCGCAAACCTCAAAAAGTAGATTTGCCTTCTTTTTACCAGCATATAAGACGATGAATAGCCTAGTAGTATCTCATGACCACTGGATCAATAAAGGCAGTAAATATAGTACCTGTAGCTTCATCAGCATCCCTCTATCACTAACCAGTATCTTCTCTGGTTGGATAATCCAGGAATAGAGGCCTGGTGTCTTTGATGTGTTTTTTCTTAGTGTTGATATAGCAGCAGCTATTTGAAAGCACATTTATTTTCTAATGCCGCATATTTCTCTCATATCCACTGCTTCAAAGTGGAATTAGACATTTGAAGTTTCATTCTCTGCTCCAGGAAAAAAACCACTTGAATACAGTGTTGGTGCTAATGATGTGGTGTTATTGTATAAACAACATAATAGCATTCTTATAGACAGATGATATTCCTAGAGTAGATTTATGCCTGGTGCCTGATGCCAATTTTGACTTAACCTTGAATTGCACAGGACATTGAAAGTGGTCCAGTTGGACCAATCAGAGGATAGTGAATCATTATCCTGCTGCTCGAGTTGGAAATCCCTACTTATCGTGGTTACAGAATGCCTGACTTATAATAAGCGAGGGGGAAAGAGCAAAACTGCATAAATGATTGGCTTGTCTGCAAATGTCTCTACTCAGCATTTTAATATTTGCATATGTGGTGCAGTGATATAGTGATCTTTAGTAATATCCATCAGTCTCACAATAGCAATATTACATAATTTCACAATTTCCACAATAAAAACTTTGCTTGTTTTTTTTTTTGTTTTGTTTTTTAGTATAAATTAAAATCCACAGTATGCAAATTGCAATGAAAGTGTTCATCAGCCTTATTCAACAGCTAAATGGTTTCCATGTCCTCGCCATATTGGATTTTAAGTTCATTCTTTTGGAATTGGATTTGAAAAGGATCTGCCGAAGGATGAAAATGTTCATGGTTCTTATCAGCTGGCTTTCTTTAATTCGTTTATTCATGATCTCTCACACAAATTACTATCTGACTTTGTCTGCATTACCTCCACTGCCATATGTCAGCTAGACACTGGTAGATGGTGAGAGGGGCCGGCCGTTTTAATTACGGAGTGGTCCGAGGCACACCAGTAAAAACCTCGCTGCTGTTGGCAGCAAACGGTGCATGAAGGTGTTCTCCGGGCCACATGTTTAATAGGACTCTAAAGTTTTCATTGTCATGGCTCGTAGTGGAGAGTCCATCTTTACCAGAATATTGAATTCAGAGATGCTTTGCAACAGCTTAATATTTTCTTTGTGTTATTTGAGGTCATGTTGCATGGGGCAGTGACTAAATGTATCCTTATGCCCATCACAGTCAGAGCAAAAAGCACGTGTTTGTGAAATGGGTGTGTTTGCATTTGACCTGCAGTTGTGTGAGGTCAGTGTTTATCTTTGTTTATAATGGTCGGATCCTTGATCAAGGCGCTTTCACGTTTCGGTGCTCGTGTGATTTTTTTTTTTTTTTTTTTTTTTTTTTTAAAAAAGCAAACAGCAGGTGGAGAAACAGAAGGAGAGAGAGGTCTGGTGTAATTTGGCAAAAATTGTATTGCAGCTTAATCAACCTTTCTACACGTTTATAGTCCTCCTGTCACTGTCAGAGCACTATAGGTCAAAATCCATGTATTACCTGTGAGCTGCTTGACATTTAGCTAATTCAGTTTTATTTATATAGCACCAAATCACAGCAGCAGTCGCCTCAAGGTTCTTTACATTGTAAGGTACACTGTACAATAAATGGAGAGAGAACCGCAACAATCAGGTGGCCCGCTGTGAGGAAGCACTTGGCAATGGTGGGAAGGAAGAACTCTGTTTTAACAGGAAAGCTCATGGAGGGGGAGCTATCTGCTGCGACTGGGTGAGGGAGACGAGAAAAACGCCAGGATCCAGATTCTTTAGAGCTCCAATGTCGGAACTCGGGAGTGACGTCGTTCCAAAGTCAGTGCATTCTAGAAAAAACATGGAAAAACAGGTTTTGCTTTGGTTCTTAGCAAGGTAAAGAAATTGATTTAAGATTTATTCTGGAAATCGGCAAGAATATCACACACACTGGTTCCCTAAACAACTACACAACAACGGAGGGATTAAACAGTATTTTGTAACAGTTTTCAGTGCGTGTTTGCTGTCTGCTGTCCATACGCCACTTCACTATATCTTAAACTTGAATGTAGCTTTATTAAAAAACAAAACAAAAGCAGCTGGTGTAAATATCCTAATGTTCAGTTTCAGAAAAAACAGACACACTCGCTTCATAGAAAAATGATTGGAGGCTATTTTACCATCCAACCAGCAGTTTTAAAAAGGCACAGTGGAATTGGACTAATTATATAGTTAAGGGGTAAAAACCAGATAAAAATGAACTTTTAAAACATGGTTGGAGAAATGACTAACAAGAAGTGCAAGAGAATTTTTGTTGTTGTTGTTGTCATTTGTCCATAAACTAGTTTCCTCACTCGCATGTCCAAAAAAGTCAGCTGTCCCTATAACCCTGTTAATATTTGAAGCACAGCACTCCCACCCTCCCCCATCTGCCGAGGCATTTATCTGCTTCCCTTGTGGTCATCCCATCTGTACGTCAAACATTCCCAGTCTCCCATTATCCCCACCGACCCTCCACTCCCTCTATCCTCCTCCTCTTCATTCCTGACCCCCCCAACTCATGACACCACTCCCTCTATCCTCCTCCTCTTCATTCCTGACCCCCCCAACTCATGACACCACTGCCTCTCGTCCTCCCGCTGCCACTGCTGCTCCCGTTCTCCTTCTGTATCAGTCTTTGTCTTCCTCTTCTTTTTTTCCTCCCTGCCAGTTACAACGATCGGAGCAGTAGCAAGAAGAAGACGGTTGCTCTGTGGGTTTAATACCTGATATTTAAATCTCGCCGTTCTGTGTCGACAAGCCTTGAAAAGGGAGCTCTGATCTCGCCTGCATCAAGGCAAGTAAGCAGTATTGTCTGCTGTAGTTGTTGTGATGCCGATGGCTTGGGGATCGCTCCTCAAATGGACAGGGTTTGCACAAGTCTGTGTTCACGTGCGTGTGTCTGTCTGTGTGTGTGTGCGAGTGATGATGAATTGCGGGACTGGCAGTGCAGACAATTGGACGACCCGTATATAGGCTAAGAGGACGGCTTGGAGGGAGGTGTGGGCTGAAGCCGTGGGGATCGAGATGGGGGTAGGGTGGAGTTTGGGTGTGGGAGGAGGGCAAGAAGCGGGGGGGATGGGCAGAGAGGAGAAAAGAGAGAGGGGATGGAAAGATTGGGGGACAAACACACTCAAATCAGTGTTGATTCTAGCTAGCTAGTCAAGCTAACATAAACATGAATAAGCATTTAGATGTATAACCTGTGGTTGGATCAGAGCTCACTGTCCTGTCCAATACGAGCGGGTTTTCGTCTGTGTCAACAACGGACACACAAGCCGCCTCTCTGGTCATGCTTTAAAAATTGCAGTCGGAGATGCAATCACACAGTGGTACCTCAACAAAGCAAAAGAAATGCACAAAGCTCTGAGAGTGGCGGTGCCCTTTCTAAGCAGCAAACAAAGTCAAGTAAAGGCACTACAAGGTAAAAACAAGATCTAGATCTAAACTTGAGGCTTTTTTTTTTTCCTGAGAAGAGGATGCATGTCAGTCAAATAATCCGTGTGTCCGGTATCTGTCACGCACTATGTAAGGGAAGCTCTCCTAAGTGTATTCGAACATGTCTGTTCAACAACTGATCCTTCCTGTTAAACCAGTTCTTTGTTGAATTCAACCATCTCTCAAAGCCAAGTTTGCCACGCGCTGGACTTCTCCAAACACCTTACACCACGGCCATACTTGAGTGCAACTTTTGTACTGACACAGAACTATACATTGGCATTATCTCAGTAGTCCATCCACACCACACCTGCTGACATCTGCGAATTAAAAGAATCTTCTGAAATACATTTATCTCTTTATGTCAGAAGTTAAGCTATAGAACCGGGGGACAGTTAGCTTAGCCCGACAACTGGGAGGAGGAGGAAACGGTAGCCAAAACAGTATTTGTGTCTGCTCATTTCAAAAACGGCTGCAAGGCTTAGCTAACCAGCTGCTGGGTGTAGCTTCATGCAGACATAGGAACATTGTTGTTGTACAGATTTATTTTCTGTTTTTGCTGACTTTTGTTTTTTTTAAACCACAGGGGTAGGGCTCTAGGTCACAAAACAGCATCTCTGTATTAGTTGGAGCACACTTAAAATGGGGGGTTCCCAGCATGCTGCAGGTAGATGAAGCCAACTGTGCAGGAAACAGTAACTGCCGAATAGGCAAAATGGTTTTTATTTTTTATTTTTTTTCTCCGGGGTACAAAACCATTATCAGGATCAAAGGATTGCTGCCATAAAGGGGATTTGTGATAGATGAAGTCCCTTGGAGTGTACGAAGCAGCACACCTTGTAGATTAAATGCTAATATTATTGCTAAAACTCGCACCAATGCAAGTGTCCAGCAGTGATTTACTTTTTTTTTTCCTGATGGCAGTTGCTCCTTCATTACATTTTAAAATTTAACTTTTGAGCTCTGCAGTCCATCAACACCACACTCAAAATCAAGTGAGATTTCCATGCATGCAGATTTTATTGACCTTTGACCTTACTCCATTGTATATCTTTGCACTGCATTTCCCAGCCCCCTTAACAACAAAGCACAACATAGCAGCTTCTTCCACTTGGAAAGTTTAAATATGTTTTTTCTTGTTTGTCCATATTTCAGCTTGACTCTCACATGAAGGACCTTTGAACTCGTTCTTTTGGGATTGTTCTGCAGTTATCCCGGTTGATTAGTTGTGTTATAGTTTGCTTATCTATCCACCAGACTTGTAACCTCTATAAATATCAGCAGTGTAGGAATTAGGCTATTTAGCTCCTTCTTTTGCGTTTGACATATAAATTTATGCAGCTTCAGTCTCACTTCAGTCCATTCCTCTGTGGCCAGCTCTCATCTCACCTCCTAACTCCACATCTTTATTTGCTGCAATAGGTTCCTCGTCACATGTCGGTCTAGGATGACTTGCCAGGAACTTGTTCAACAGCCAGAGCAAGCGTACGCCTTTGTGTGTATAAGAACATCAGTGTCCTGAGAAGAGCGGTGAAACAAGAGGTGTCGTTGGGATCCGATGGGATCTATGAGAACAAGAAAGAATAGGGGTGAATAGCCAAGAGGAGGGGAGGGAGCAGGGGGAAGTGGGCGGGTGCATGTGGGTGCCTGCGAGACGGGAAACAGCGGGGCTCAGTCAGCGAGAGAGAGACTGAAGCTCAGCTCAGCGCTGGTGTGTGTGGGTATGAGACGGGAGCGCATTATAAGTCAGTGTGTGGATGCTGCTTAGCTTAGCTCTCGTTAGCTTAGCATCACAAAGCTGGACAGAGGACAGACACACAGGAGAAGGAAGGAGAAGGTGGAAAGGAGAAGGAACGGTGGAGCTGCACTGTTTGTTTTTTGGGTTGTTTCTCTCCCCCCTCCTCATTCCTCATCTACACCTGATTGGATTTTTTTTTTTCCTCCTGTCTCCTGTTGACGTGGTGTTGTTCTGTGGACTGTAGTGGAAGGAGCAGAAGCCCCCCCCCCCCCTTCAAAGGCTCCCTGATTGAGGTATTTTGATTTGAGTTTTCTTTGCAGAAGAGACACCTAGGGTTGCTGTGATTTAATGGTTGGGGGTTGGGATGGAGAGGCAGGCGATGGGGATGGCTGTGCATCAGGCGGAAGGTATGAGGAGCAGAGCGAGGGAGACGGAGGCACATCGCTGGCAGTAATGGAGGCTGATGTGTTGTGGTCAAACGGAAGCTGTGTGTGTCTGTGTCTGTCTGTCTCAGGTATGCTCGTGTCTGTGTGTATTTTTGTCTGTGGCCCGACACGCTGCCCCCGTGTGTGTTTGTGTGTGCAAAGTGTCACTTCCTGTTTGTGAATGTACAGTATGTGTGTTTGTGGTGGAAGCTCTTCAGCCCTGTGATGGCTCTGTTAAGGCTGTGTGATCTGTTGACATGTGTGATCACATTGGAAGCCATTGCCTCCAGCAGCAAACTGCCGCCTGTATGTTTGTCTGTCTGCAGCTTCTGGGATGCTACGGTTAGCTTTTGCCTTTCTTTCATCCTTCCTCTTTCTCCCCCCAACCTTTCTTTTCTTTCTTTTTTTCTTTTTCTTCGATCTCATGTCTGGATGACCCCCTCCCCATCCCCATCCCTGCTCCCACCCCGCCCCTCTAAATGGATCGTTTTAGAGCCTTTCTTTTCCATTTTCACATTGCTGTAGGTAGTAGCTAGCCCATGGTGCTTTTTTCCTTTATGGGTGGAATAAAAAAGACAAAGGCCGGCTGTGAGTGTGTGCGCAGGGGCATTTTCAGGCAGGTTTCTGCCTGATTTAGCTTCACACTGCACTACTGGCAGTGGATTTTATTAGCTCTCTCCTTTTAACCTGGTCCTCATCTATCTGTATGGGAATCATATGGGGCTGAATGAATTTCTTATAAAGGGAAAGAATGGAGAACATAGCGGGTCAAGAGAAATCCTGCTTTGATCTGATTGTGGTGTGTATTTGTATTTTTATGTGTGCGTTGTCTCTTATTTGCATACCTCTTTCAGCCAACCAGAGTGGCGAAAACTACCTCCCCTGACTCAAAGCAGTCAATCGCAAATGAAAAGCAACTATAGGTCTAGAAAACCCCAACAAAAATGGTCCCTTTTAATATTTGTTTGCCCATCATCACCACATAAGGGAGATTGTTTGAGGTGTTGGGGCTGTTTGAAAGCCTGGACAATGGACTGCAACTGCTCCTCTCCTCAAACCTAAAAAAAGTCAAAAAACATAAAGCAAAACAAACAAACAAAAAAGATGTAATGTAAACAGAAACGTGAGGATTGGAAAATGCTGGAATTTGTGGCTTGTGCTTTTGGTTGGATTAACCCTTTACTGAGACAGATGGCCTTATCCCCCTGCCGTGGTGACAAACCCCAGTCAGCTTGTGACCCCTCCTGCATTTGCGTGTGTGTGTGTGTGTGTGCGTGTGTGCATTCTTACACCAAAAGGGGAAGAGAAAAAAGAAGGGGAAAAAACACTGGCAGGCTTGCTCTGGCCAAGAAGATGGTGGATGGCTCTGTTTTGGTTTTGGACTATAGCGACAGTCTGCTACCCCCCCACGTGTGTGTGTGTGCTTGTGCATGTGGTTGTGCGCATCTTGAAAATTATCCATGAAGACATGCCTTAGTATCTTCTTGGAAAATGTGGACTAGCCGGCTAGCTTTGACATGAGAGCATGTTTATTGTGGAGACTGAGGGAAATGCTTTTGTAATAGCTTCTGCACAACAGTTGGGTCTAAGACTGTAGCCAGATTTCTGAGGCAGGCCCATAATCCGTGCTGCTTCCTTGTCATTTTCCACCAGCTACATACAGTATTCTTTAAATTGGCACCTATTTAATCAAAGCAGATGCTCTAATAAACCACAGTGAATCAACAAAATGTGGCCCGTTTGAAGGAAAAAACCCTGAAAACTTGGCTATAGTTACCTTGTGTGTGTGGTGCCCCCCCCTTTATTCTTGTCTTGTGTTTAATCTACCAAAAGCAAAATGCGTAAATACTTTCCAAAATAAGCTTGTCTCTTTTATAACGATTATGGAATTTTTGTAATGAGTTTGACTAAAAAATAAATTGTCTGGATGTTGTCACAGTTATAAGAACAAACCATAGGCACTTTGTGTCCCATAGGTTTATGTGTTAGGTGCCTTGTCTAGTTGATTGGAAGAGTTGGAGACTAGTAAAAAGGGCTACATATAAAGCAGGGGTAGGCAACTCCAGGCCTCGAGGGCTGGTGTCCTGCAGGTTTTAGATGTGTCCTTGATCCAACACAGCTGATTCAAATGACTAAATTACCTCCTCAACATGTCTTGTAGTTCTCCAGAGGAATTGCGATGAACTAATCATTTGATTCAAGTGTGTTAACCCAGGGTGAGATCTAAAACCTGCAGGGTACCGGCCCTCGAGGCCTGGAATTGCCCACCCCTGGTAATCAGCCTCATGTGACGTCAAGACAATCATATTTGTCTATGAAGATGTTTTAAAAAGGTCCTGGTGTATCGAGTTTTACGGACATGAACTTGCATGACCTCTCTAACCTGCTATTCATTGCTGCTAGAAGATAGCTGGTCAAGAGTTCATTTGCAGCTGCTAGCATCCTATGACTAAAAAATGACCAAAATCTGAAATGTTTGGTGTAGATTTTTAACCAGAATGCCTTTTAGTGTTAACTGTTACCCCCATAAAGATGACATCTGGCAACCTCCCCCAAGTTTTGGCACATAACTATATATCAGGGGTGGGGAACTCCAGGCCTCGAGAGCCGTTGTCGTGAAGGTTTTAGATCTCACCCTGGGCCAACGCACCTGAATCAAATGATTAGTTCATTACCAGGCCTGTCGAGAACTTCAAGACATGTTGAGAAGGTTATTTAGCCATTTAAGTCAGCTGTGTTGGATCAGGGACACATCTAAAACCTGCAGGACACCGACCGTTGAGGCATGGAGTTCCCCCACCCCTGATATATAGCAATAAAGTTGTGGTTTGACTATACTAACTTGTGAAGCAGCCATGAAATAGGACCACTCTGTTGAGAAAAGGGACAAAGGTTACATCTAGCAGGCATCTGATGGGGAAAGAGTTAATATTGGTAGCATGCATTGTATTAATCTCAGTAGCCAGGCACAAACAATGTCTTCTCTTTTACTTGACGCAAACCATAAGCGAATCCTCTTTATCCTTCACATCTGGATTTCGGTATCACTGGTCATTTACATAAGTGCTGTAGCCAAAATGAATTAAGCTGTAATTATACTTCTGGATTGTATGACATCAGCAACATTAGAGCAGAAAAACAGATTTGGGCCTACAGTGGGACCCGGTGTGAGACTTGAGGAGAACCACAGTTCTCCACCATTCAAACCCGAAACAGGAAGAGTTTTGCCCGACCACACAAGCTGCTGTTATAACTGCCAAGCGTACTGCAGACAGAGAAATCACAAATGAGCAGATCAGAGACTGGGTGGAGTCTGTGGTCTTAATCAATGAACTGGAGAAGTGATGGAAGCAGAAAGGAGTGATGGAGGGAATGGAAGCAGAGGGAGTGAACATCACAAGTCCCTGTGGACTATCCACTGAGTCGTGTCATGAAAGTTTTAACCAACTTTTGCAGATAACAGCTTCTGCTCTACCCTAGCTCATACATATAATCTGGAATACATTGTGCCTTGTATTGTGTCTGTGTGTGTGTCTTATCACGTGTAGAAAAACAACATTTTGTCCAAATATGCTGTCAGAGTTTAGGAGTGGCGCCATTGTCTATGTGTCAGTCACAGACCACTTAAAATGCACCGTTTCAAATAACTCCTGTCCTGAGTGACCTGAATGGCAGCACAGAAGCCGAATAAGAACAGCTGGCTCTATTAATAGAACAATTATGATAATGAATCATTGCCAAACACATTTATGATGGCCTACTTTTCACTCACAGCACTGATCACTTCAGTGGTGAAAGTGTTGAAACAAACAATGATTGTTTTAATATGCTGCTTTTATTTCTAAATCCAGAAACCCACTAATCTGTATGTTGTTTCTCTGAACCTCGATGTTTGAATGACATTTGTTTTTTAGGTCACACTGGTCATTCTGTTGATATAGCGTGTCTGTTGATATAGTGTGGGCATACCCTGAAGTGCCCCATTACAAAACTGATAAGTTATTTTCAGCACCAATACAGATTAGTTGGAGTCAATTTGACAGTTTCCAGTAAAAAAACAACAACAAACAAACCAAAAATACAAAAATCATGCTGTCAGTTTTTAAAATGACTCCATACAAAAGAAAATCATTAAATGTATTTTCTCATGCTATCTCTACGTGAAAGAACCCTCTGCATGCTTCTTAAACCACTCACCTGAACTGCTACAGCCTGCAAATACACTCCTTTGTGCCTGTGTGTGGCACAGTATCCTTTATTGATATATCTGATATCTAAACAATTGCACTGAATAAAGAAAGATGTCTTTATTGTTGTGATTGATCAAAAATTATTTTATTTTGAAAGGGTGCGTGTGTGTGTAATCAAATACATCATGGTTTTACATAGATGCTGCAAATTTTTTATACAGAAATTGCTGCGGTGTGCACACTATTGCTAATTATAACCATACAGTGTGACATGTGTGCATTAACCCAGTTCATGTTGCTTTTTTAACAATACTGTTGCGTCATCAGCAGTGACAAAATAACTTCTGCTTTCTGGTGTGGCTGTTGCAGATTAGGCAGGTATTGATCACGTGCAAAAACATGTTTAAAAAGTCGGCACGTGTGCGGCAGTAATTTGTCTTGGATGTCGTTGTGAAAGAATTCATAAAGAAATGCCGTTTGGACAGGCTTGACCTATAAGTCTTTTAATTCAAATATCAGGTACACAGTAATTGTGTGGAACAGTTTTTCAAGGTTAGAACTATTATAATCGTGTTATTTGGATATCCTGACCTGGGTCACTGCTTCTTTTTTTTTTTAAGTTGAACCTTATATCTCCATGGTGACCTTCATCATCCCCTTCATCTAGAAACGCTCAAACCTTGAGATTTGCACTAAGAACCTTCTTGCTGTAAATCTTTCCCCCTTAAAGACAACATTTGAAGACCCTTCCATACCCTTTATTGCTATATCAGTAAAGACATGATTTAATGATCATTAGAATAGTTTCAGAGTTTTTCCAAGGGTAGCTGCAGAGGCAGAGACCATAGGCCTGAAATATGACTGAAACTGCTTTTGGAAAAAAGCTCAAAGGGTTACTCCAAGTTAGCGTCCAAGGGGTTAAGAGTTAAAAGACCAGCTGATAGTAATATCAAAGAAGTATATTTCAGCCTGGTTCTTTTGCCTCTTTTTAAACCATGACAGCTTAAAGATTTAAGCGGGCTGAAGATGCCCTAATGATTTTTGCCAAACTAAAGCTTCAAACTGGATCAAATAAAGATGTCAAGGAGGGCGACTTCCCAGCTCCCAGCTATGATGACAAAGTCATCTGTGGAGTCAAGCCCTGTGTTGTCCTTGTGGAAGGAATTAAATGTAGGTCACCACCAAAATGAAAGGCCCGGCCTCGGCCTGGGGGGATATGTGCCCAGGGTCCTCTGTTGCTCTGGGGGAATGCAAGTGTAGGAAATAAACAGATTTATCACACGTGGCTATTTTTAGAAGCTGTGTGCGTGCCTGTAGAGCCTCCTTCTACTTCTTTTTCATCTGCCTTAATGTCATCGTGTTAAGGAAATATGGCTAAGATTACTTTTGTCTTTTACTTTGTCACTGACTATCATCTGACTCAGTTGTTGCCCAGCTACTGTCTACTAGAACATCTCCTATGTTAGGTCTTCTGTCTCCTATATAATTCATCAAGGTTCAAGTCCTCAGACTTCTGTCCTTCATAGTGTTGTGGAATATGTTTCAGTGAAGAATAATTAAACAGTGTTGTCATGCTCTTGTGTCATTGTACTCTCAAATCTAACTGAGATATCATGCACTGACTTCTCAAATGTTGCTAAACCTAGTGTCCAACCTTGTATCCAGTTAGGTTAAAAAAAAAAACTACATAAAATATAATTAAAACTGAATGTGGTGGTTTATAAAAATACCCCGAAGATGACACTTTACATGTACAAGGACACCGAGACATTGGTGAGGTCTGGGGCAGCAGTGACGGATGGATTCAAGGTGGGGTGGGATTACGTCAGGGATCGTCTCTGAGCCCCTTCTTGTTTGCAGTGGTGATGGACAAGTTGACAGATGAGGCCAGGCAGGAGTCTCCATGGACTATGATGCTCACAGACGGCACTGTGATCTGTAGTGAGAGGAGAGAGCAGGTGGATGAGAGCCTGGAGACATGGAGACATGGACTAGAGAGAAGAGGAATGAATGTCGGCAGAATACATGTAGCTGTGAGTGTGAATGAGAGGGAGATGGGTGAAACAGTGAAGCTGCAACAAGCAGAGGTGGTGAGGGTAGAAGAGTTTAAATACCTGGGGTCAACCATCCAAAGCAATGGACAGTCCACAAGGGGCGTAAAGAAGAGAGTGCAGGTGGGGTGGAGTGGGTGGAGATGAGTGCCAGTGCCAATCTGCGACAGAAGGATGGCAGCAAGAGCGAAAAAGAAGGTTCACATGATGGTCGTGAGACCTGCTATGATGTGTGGTTTGGACAGGATGCCGACCCGGTAGGTGATGGAGGGAGAGGATTAGAAATTAGTACATCAGAGGGACAGCTCAGGTTGAGCAATTTGAAGATAAAGTTAGAGAGGCAAGAGATGGTTCAGACGCGCTCAGAACAGAGTACTGGATACACTAGACAAAGGATGTTGAAGAGGAAACTGGCAGGAAAGAGCAGAGGAAGACTCGTGGATGCGGTGAAGGAGGACATGCAGAGGGCTGGGGTGAGAAAGGATATTAGGGATAGGGTGAGATGGAGACAAATGATCAAAACAGCAGCAATTTGGACATTTTACAGTTGATGACATTATTAAGAAACAGGTCAGTAACAATAATTGGTTAGTGTCTTATAGAAGGTTGAGCTTTTTAGAGGTGAAGGTGTGGAAGTGTTCACCATGCTGTGAAAGACTGCCTCGTCAACAGTCAATATTTTTTTCCCAATTAAAACACGAGTGATTTCTAAATGATTATAAAACATTAGATTCAGTCTCCACACAGCGTCCCGACTTATTTGGCAACTTGGTTGCTTTGGGGAGACGATCCCTCAAAATAGTCTACCATCAATTAAATATGGATGAGCTGCTTGGATTTCTCTGGCACTAGTGTCAGCTGTGCTTGAAGTTAGTTTGTAAAGATCATTATATCAGTTTTTTGTTTTAGAGCAGGAAATCATAAGGTGTACTGCATGCATGTTTTGTTTGATAAGTAATGAGATTCCATGTAAATTCTTAGGCCGTGTATTTGTGAAAGAGACAGTTATTGTTAGTCATCTTGTGTGAAGTCTTGATTTTTTTTTTTCCTTTGGTATGTAATATGTGTCACCATTACACATCAAATTATTTTTCTCCTCGTCGTTGAACCAAAATATGAACCCTGAACACCCCGGTTCAGTTTGGATAATGGGACATTGGCACAAAAGGAGGCAGTCTGATATTGATCTGCTGTAAGCTGAGTGACTGTTTAGACAAAGTGGGCAGGCCAAGGTCACAGTGAGGGTCGTGGCTAGTTGCTGTCATCTATTGATTGTGGTTTGAAAGACGTGCAACATTATGCCCTTGATTGCTGATAAACCCGATTCTGCGAAATTCTGATTATTACTAAGGTCACTAAAGTAGTTGTCATTCACTTGTTTTGTAAATACATTAAACTTCAAATGTTCAAGAATTATGAAGGTTTCTTTTACTTTTACTTGCCAACAGAAACATGCATGTGCAATCCAGATCTTTACACGATCAAAATAGCTGATTTAAAAGCGTTATAAACAACTTTTGAACACTGCATCATTCAAGAAAAGGTTCAAGAGCAACTCAAATAAGAAGCCCTGAAATGTTATCTGCTTACCAAGTTAGGAATTTATCACTAAGGTTTTAGCAACTTTAATATAGTGAAACTAGGGGGGGCTTATACAAAACTTCAGCTAGTATCAGTAGTTTTCAGTGCAGCCGTAAGGTGGACAACACTGGAAACCTGACAGCACTTAATTCAATTCAATATTCAATTCAAAGCACTGACAACAAAATTGTCATTGCAAATATCTTCCCAAGTGTTTACAAGGAACGCTGACTAATGTTGAGTGTTGCAATGCTACGAGAAAATGGCAATGGGCTTGTTTTGGAGTCAGGAGTGGGGGAGTTGCTGCAGGGAGGAACGTGGAGTCTTAGGCTATAGTGGAAGAGGGATGTTAAACATTTCAGAATGATGACTGGGAGGTCACAGAGTTCATGAGCTTATCTGCCTATGAAACCTCTAACTGTAATGCTAGAGGAGCATGGAGAAAATGGAAAGAATTGCAGGGAGTGTTTCTTGAATGAAGAGCGGAGTGATCTAGTTTCGTCGGTGATGGGCTGTGTAGACCCTGAAGCAGATACTGTTGTAGTGAGTGAATAGGTTTTTGATTGTGCCTATTAGAATGTAGTAAAGTTCAAAGTCAGAGGACTTCAATGCTTTTGCTGTAAGAACGTGCAGTCATTTCGGTTAATTTGACACTATCTGAACGTGGCAGCTTCTTCGCTGGATGCACACCCTAAATGCATTTCTGGAAGAGTATGTTACGAACATTTACACATCACTTTCAGCACGGCACATCTGAACACTATCCCATTAAGAGCTTGGCGTGCACAAGATAACAGCTGTGCTCATGTGTCTTGTCATGATATTCGCAGCTCACTGACAGAAATGATTGATTTAGAGCACAGCAAAATAAAGAAATGACTGCTTTCTAACCTCTCTCACAGTCTCACTTTGTCCAAACTGCCTTCTTTAGAGATGAATCTAATTTTTGTTCAGACGGCAAAGATGAACGTGTTATCAACGCTGGTGCCTAAATGCAACCGAATACAAACGTTGAGGCACACACTGACCTCACCATATACCTTTTGTATGTTGCTTTTGCTCACTCCCTGACAACAAAATCCCCCCGAAAAACAAACTTCCTGGAAGGAACTTCCACACATTACAACAGTTCAGAATAATGACGTTCAATCTGAGTTTTGACAAAGCCTTGCTGACACTTGTTTCCAGAAATAGTTCCTCTGGGTTTACAGTGGTCCCTCGTTTATCACGGGTGTTACGTTCTAAAAATAACCCGCAATAGGTGAAATCCGCAAAGTAGCTAACTTTATTTTTTACAATTATTATAGATGTTTTAAGGCTGTAAAACCCCTCACTACACACTTTCTACACTTTTCTCAGACAGGCGTTGACATTTTCACACGTTTCTTGTTTAAATGCTCTCAAAGTTCAAACCAAGTCCAGTATTATAGAATGAAACCAAAGATCAAGCCCTGATTTCAGGTCCAGAACGTGGGAACAGAGCAGCTGCGAGAGAATTCAACATTAATGAATCAATGGTATGGAAGTGGAGGAAGCAAGAAGAATGAGTAAAGTTTGACTTATCTGACTGTTTGGTTTAACTTAATGCGCCTTATAATCCTTTGACGTCAACACTGTTGCGTTTGTTGTCTTCTGCTAGCAAAGGTTTATGTAAATTTGACAAGCTGGACGGATTCTGTTCTGTACAGGAGACACGGCACGAGATTGATTGACTGAAGATGGTCTACAGTCGATCAGGACGCAGAACACAATGTGCTGTGAAAGAGAAGAAAAAAAAAAAAAAACACAAACAAACCCCCCCCACCACCACCACCACCACCACCAAAAAAGTGCAAAATTGCACCAAAAGCAATCGAAACAGCGAGGAACCACTGTATTCCACACCTGCTGCACCAAACAGAGGAAACCAAGCAGGGAAATAATTGCACTCCCTGATGCAGCAGCATCCCTGTGTAGGTTAAATTAATCCCGTCATGAAGACAGCATCGATTCATATCTAACAGAAAATGACTGATTATATATTTGACTACAGACAGTTGAGCTGTCAGTTATAGTTGACTAATCCATTTACTAAAGTTCATGGATGCATTTCAAAATTTGAAATCCTCAGTCATAAATCTGGTATCAGAATTAAGGTGCCGAGGTTTGACAAATCTGACCTCGTGCGTTATAGGTCAGACGGAGTCCTATGAAATCTCACAAACGACAGATGATACTACTGAAGATTGTTATAGTGAAAGTGACACATGTCTGATTGACAGAATGTCCTCACTTTGAAATGATTGAGAAATTCAGTCTGAAGGGGCCTTCTGTTAGCCAGGAACAATTGTATACCTGAAAATGGTATTTTACCTTTTTTTTTTTTTTTTTTTTTTTTTTTAAAGCTCAACGTACAAAGTGAAGTTTGTCACTTGGTTACAATTAGGTTCCCAGTTGATAAAGCCAGCCATGGCCATGTTTGATAGTGGACATGATGTTGCCAACTGTTGAGGATGGCAACATTAAAAATCACAGAAGTTTTACAGGCCTTGCTGGAACGCTTTGAAATACTAAAGTAAGCCGATAATAAATGTGTTCATGTTTCAAAAGCCTTAAAACTTCCTTTTCAAAGGACTTTCATTTTGTTGTGCTCTCACACAGTTAAGTTGCCATAAGCCATGTTTTGATCCAATATTAGTTAAAATCATTAGTACCACTTTTATTTCTCCCTTTTTGCTTCTTGTCTACCTTCTGCTTTTACTTTTCTTAATTATTTGGCCAGTAAGTTAAGGGGCATCGAAGCAATATGATCATTGACTTTTCAAAAACATTTTTTAGCAAAGGTGGCCAGTATCCATTCCACCCCGCACCCAATAAGTACAGATGTGCTGAATTTAAGTTGCTCTCCTCGTAGAGTCTGATCCGATCACCATAGGTGGTACACGGCTTAGACAGGGCAGCGCCCCCTCTGTAGCTGTTATGATAATGAAGCGGTGTTTATGAGTGTATGTGTGTGCTGCAAAGGGGATCGTTGCATAAAGCTCCATTAGGTGATTACCCTCCACCCACACCCCCGTTATCCGTAGACCATGCCATTTGGTGACACCTCCCTCCCCACTGTCTGTGTGCGGGCACTTACATATGCATGTTTTGGCTGGCAGAGGGGGAACAGCTGCTGATTATGACAAGGACACTGAGTAGGAAGTGTCTGCTTCTCAAACCTGTTTATACTATTACAGGCCAAAAGGTAGGTGGGGGGTGTGTGTGTGTGTGTGTGTGTGTGTGTGTGTGTGTGTGTGTGTGTTTGCCATTCACATATGAGCCAGAAGACTGCTTCTGACTGTGGGTATCTGAGTCAACCTTCTGCTGGGCTCAGCTTGCTGGTTTCTTATCTGTGGGAAGGAACAGACAATCGGATAGTCAGGCAGACAGGAAGGAATAAAGGTCAGGCACAGCTCCATATGTTCACACAAACATGCGCAAAAAGTCTTGATCCTACACAAAGTGGTTTGTTTTACCAGGAGGATATGCAAATGTATTTTTATTTTATTTATTTAAGAAGTTTAATTGTGATCAAGATCTTGCTTGCAAGTGGGCCCCAAGTTAAAAAAAAATACTGCATATAACTTAATGGCCACTTTATTAGTTACACCTTGCAAGTACATGTTTGAATCCAGTTTTGCTTTCACAACTGCTTTAATTCTTCATGGCAGAGATTCAACAAGATGCTGGAAATGCTCCTCAGAGATTTTGATCCATATTGATATGACAGCATCACACAGCTGCTGCAGATTTGTCGGCTGCACATCCACGATGTGAATCTCTCGTTCCATCACATCCCAAAGGAGCCCCGTTTGATTGAAATCAGTGACTGTGGAGGCCATTTGAGTGCAGTGAACTCACTGTCATGTTCAAGAAAGCACTTTCCAATGATTTGCGCTCTGTGACATGGTGTGTTATTCTGCTGGAAGCAGCCACCAGAAGATGGGTCAGTTGGTACTAAGGGGCCCAACGTGTGCTAAAAAAATATCTCCCAACCGATTGCACCAGCAGTATGAACCGGTTGCTTCCGTGTTGTTTATGTCAAATTCTGACCCCAGCAATGTTGCAGGAGAAATCGAGACTCATCAGACGAGTCAACGGTTTCCCGTCTTCTCATGTCCCAGCCCATGTGAATATGTAGCCTCGGTTTCCTACTTTTAGACCATCTGCTTCATTTGATGCTTTGCAAATTCAGAGATGCTATTCTGAATACAAAAAGTGAACCAAGTCATTATTTAAGTCTTCCTGCCAGTTCAAAACAATCAGGCCATTCTCCTCTGACGCCAAGAAAGACTTTTCACCCAGGGAATCACTGCTCATTAAATCTTTTCTTTTGTAGACCATTTTCTGTAAATCCTATAGATTGTTGTGTGTATGAAACTCCCAGTAGATCAGCAGTTCCTAAAATGCTCACAAGAGTTTATCTGGCAGCACCAACCACTTAAATCACCTCTATTCCCCCATTCTGACACTCAGTTTCAACTCGGGCAGGTTGCTTTGATTATATCTACACACCCGAATGCACTGCCATGTGATTGGTTGATTAGATATGTGAATTGAAGAGCAATTGAACAAGTGTAATTAATAAAAGTCGTGTACATATTTCTAAACAACAATCATACACATATTAACAAACAAATATAAGCTCTAGTGAAAGCACTTTCAGGTAATGGAGAAATTAAAAACCAGCAGAGCTTTAAAGCCACACTTTTAAAAAAACACACATTATGACAGCGACAGTATTTTTTGATGCTGTTGACCTGCTCTGTGTGCAGACATGCACACGGACCCCTGCTCTCACTATGGGCAAGTGTTTTTTCTTATTATAGTACTGCTTCTTTTACTCCATTTGCAGTAGTAGCAGTGATAGTTGCCCTTGTAGTGAAGTGTCTGTGAGGACAGGTCTGAATACCCTTCAGTCAGATATGCATTATTATATTTTCACCAATCACAGCAGAGAGCCCCTTGCTGAATAAAACTAGTCCCAAGCTTCCGTGCTGACCCTCCAACACAGGCTTATTGGCTTTTTTTGCCGCTTCACCTAAAATAAGTGTTAGCTCAGCTGTGCGAGATTAAGGTAGTTGACACACTAATCTAATATAAAATTAAAAACCTTCTACTCGGTCTGTCGAGATTGTGTTTGGAGGTTGAGGTTATGTGTTCGCTTTAGGACCTTTTTATTCTCACTAATTTTATAAATGGATTGCTGATGAATTCTGTTCTTAAAAAGACGTCAATTCCTTCATTTTGTTGTGTACAACCTCTATGATGGCTGTTGTATACATATGTTTTGAAGCTATTGATATTAGTTAAGGTGTTTGGAATTGACTAGTCACAGCCACTGCATACTTCAGAAAAAGAAACTTGACATTGCTTGAAATGTAGTGTTTTGCAGAATTTCCACACAGTTAGTGGTAAGTTCAGTATTCAGGGGAAGTGTGGCAGTATCTTGAAGTGGGATGCAACGTGTTAATGGGTAGTGCTCAGTATCCTGCAGGAATGTAAGTTGAACAGTTTAGGTGAGCAGCTTTATCGATGCTTTCCAAAACTGACCACAGGAAGTACCATTCAGAGGGTCAACCGACTGTGCGTGATGTAAATGCTGGCGTGTCATGCCTTACATCGTGCATGCTTTCTCTAATGGAGCCATAACTATGTGGTCCTATTTTTGACAAGGAAGTTGTGAAGCTAAAGGAGTTGTAACTGGAAAACAAACTTCTTTCTCTCACAAGTTAGCAACTTTCCTGCCCACATTGTATTATTCCTCTCATTAGCAGAAACTCAGGCCCGGGATGCTTGTAGAAGCATAAATGACTTAAATGTTTCTATTCTGTCCTTATAAAAAAACAGTTTTTCATTGCTGTGTGTGTCATACAGTTGCAGGCTACAATGCTTTAAGTTTTTTGGAGGGATGTTTTTGATGCAGCGGCAGCATTACAGTGTGACTGCCAGTGTCTTACCATTTTTCCTTGATCATCTTCCTGAAATGCTAATGATGATTTTTTTTTTCTTTCTACATAACACCCACCTACCCAACTCAACTCGTGAATACGCTGAAACCATTAAGCCCCAAGGCAGCCAGCTTTAGATGAACACCCTCACAACAAATCTCTGAGGCTTCGTTGTGTGCACCAGCAGCTGGATTACATTAACTCTTAGCACAGTCGCAGGAGTCTCTATGCTCGGCTCTCAACCTGTCTTTCTTGCTCGTACCATTCCACAGTTTGGTCAATGGAGCTTTTGTGGGGAGGGGATATTGAATTAATTAGGCCTATAGCGATAACAGTGTCTCAACCCTGGGTATAAGCCAAGGCTCTGCTTTTTTTTTCTCCCTTTTTTTTTTTTTTTAACACCCCCTTTGAAACACTGGTCACAATTCTTCCTATTTAGTTTTCTAAGAGCAGCACCGTCTAAATGGAGTCGAATCAATGGCCGCTTTTGTATGCGAAGCGAACTGACAGTCGGCTGGACACTCCGGCTTGTCTGAGCACTCTTTACGGTTGACATTCGGCAAAAAGAAATTCTGCCTGGGAACGTGCAAAGAGCGACTGGTATCCGATTGACTTTAAATCAATTTCCTCTTGGTGCGCAAGCGATTAGATGTTTGCGGGCGCTACTTGCGAATTCTGGTAATGCACAAGAAGATTATCCCTGTCTGTGTCCTTCATACAATGGCATATAACCGTGATAGAATAGGCGATATACTGTAATAGATGATTGAGTTGATGCACGTCTAGAATATTTGTATAAGAGATTCATTATCTTCAGACGTGGAAACTCTCTGTGTGCATTGTACGCTTGCTCGAGTTAGGATGTGCGCATCTGTGATTTATCACCAGTGTCACCAAACGTGGCTGCAGTGGGAACCTCTCCCCGTATTCTCACACATCTATTTTTACCAGCTTATTGCTTAGCAGCCCACTGGAGACAAAATGATTGCAAGATAAGACAGATCGGGAGATGGAAGAAAGGGGTTTCAAGGGAAGAAGGCAAAGCAGGGAAAGCCCTCTGCTGTCACTAAATAGAAGAAAAAGATATTTTGCCATGGGCACTGGATGCTTTTATTTGTGCCAGAATAATTCGATTTTTGGAGTAGGATAAAATCAATTAGGTAGAGAGTGAGATAACGCTAAAGAGAACTTCAGAGCGGCGCGTACAATAGCGTGGAAATCACATTAGTCAGGCAAACATTGAATGGTTAAATAGAAACACAGCGTTTCATGTGTAAAGCTGTTTACCGCTGGTGCCACACCGGCCAACTGTCTGCAGCCATTAAAGGCAAGTGCTAGAATTTCACAGGCTGCATGCCAATTCAGAAACAGACACACACACTCCCATTCCACCCCGGCACATATGGCAGGCTCTCACTGAGGTGCCACTACAATACTTCACACCCCACCCGAGAAATAACATCATAGCAGACAATTGATAATCATTCTTTTAGGCTCTGCTGTTTGCAACTCGCTCTGCACCAATTGCGATGGAGGCTTCTAATGCATGTGGATATAGATGCACAACTTAAACGAGAGGATATAGGAACAGAAAGATTAGGATTATGGGGAGGAAGGTGGAACGAGTGTGTGGGAAATCCCAAAGGGTTCACATGGCAGTTCATTTGACATCATAGCACTCAGATTCCCAAGGTGATGAAATGTCACATAATGAAATGGAAAAAAAAAGAAGTCGTCTAACTTTACGTTTCTCTCTGTTTTTCTGTCTAGGTACTACCCGTGCCCCACGTGAAGGAGAAGTTCCTGGCGTGGACTACGACTTCCTCTCAGTAGAGCAATTCCTGGAATTGGAGAAAAGTGGGACCCTCTTGGAGATAGGAACATATGATGGTAAATTAGAAAGGTTGCTGTAGTTGTTGGACCTTGCCAACTAAAAAAGAAAAAAAACCCACCGTCCTGCAGACACCTGGACAGGTGAATCTTAGAAGTAGAACCAGCAGATCGAGCCTCCCATCTCTACCAACAACAATATAACACAAACAGGGTTTAAATCACTTTAAAACCTGCTTCTTGTATTGTATTAGAAGACTCGTTTTGTAGTTTGTTGGAGCTTTTGCCATTTTTCTGAATAAGAGACACAGTGTAAAGGTGTGAAATTAACTGAATAACATTTAGATACCGTACTGAGCTAACAGTTTCCTGGAAGAGATACAAAGGCACAGGCGTATACTTCTACACAGCACATTTGTTCAACACAGACCCATTTTATAAAATCTCAGACAGCTTTTACTCTTATTCTGAGCGAGTTTTTAAACTTTATTTATTTCCACACAAAGATACGCCCATAATGAAACTTGCAGAGAGCACAAAAGCCTCTGTGTCTTTACTAAGCAGAGGGCACACACAGAGCTCTGCAACATGACAAGTTAACCGTCATGTAGTTTGCTTTTCCCATCATATCTATTACATAATGTTTTGAAATGCCTGTCAAACTCAGACAGGTCTGAAGTGTGTGAGAGTAAAGTCTGAAGCTTGGTTAGGATCTAAAATGTGGTTCGAGACTGCGTATAATAACTGACAACTGAAACTACAGTATGTAAACATCAGTCCACCTTCTTCAGTCTGTGCATGGTGTAAACCTGGGTGTTTTGCTCTTACAGAAAAGCAGAAACATTATCCTCTTGGATAATTCCATCATGTTTGACTGCAGGTTTTTCGCTGCCATTATATCTTGATAATGTAAAGTTCAAACTATGAATCATCTGTAACTATCGGCTTCTAGAATTTAATTATTTTATCTTTTAGGTCTGTGAGCACGGTTGATTAATTGTACTCAAGCCAATGCAAAATAATTAGACTAGCTCAGTATAGCTTACTTATATTTTGGAGCAAACACCATTCGCTCATTAAGACTGTGGCTTTAGATGCTGGTCTGCAGATGGTACAGTCTCTTTACCTCTGCCTGGTTACTCTTTGGATGAGCATGAGTGATTTTCTGTATGTTTGAATTTGAATTTTTCAGTTAAACCAAAAGGTTGCACTGGCACTGAAGAAATGGAGAGGATTTTTTATGGAGGAAAGCAGGTGCTGTGCATGTGTCAGAGTATCTGTTATCTGAGAAACTGGTGTTTAAGGTTGACTTAGAAAATATCAGCCTAATTAAGCTATAGCAGTAAAAAGTGATTTGAGAAATAAAGTAACTGTTTAGTTATAAAACAAAAAAGGGAGGGGGGGGGGTGCTGCTTGTGAAACTTTTTTGAGATTAAACACAAAAAAGAACAAAAGCAGTTTTGCTTTGGAGATTAGCATGCTCCCACAGACAAACTCAACTTCACAATTTGCATACAAAGACTGTGACTAAACCCCCTTCAACACACACACTTCACTCACACACAAAAGGCCCTTCGACCCCTCCTCTTATGCCCTCCCACTACTCTTTTCTGTGTCTTTCTGATCCCCGCCCATCTTCCCTTCTGCCTCCTTCATCACCTAGGTAACTATTATGGGACACCCAAGCCACCAGTGCAGCCCCCCAGTGGGAAAGTGATTAGCAGTAGTGGTAACAGCGGTGATGCCCCACTGCCAGACGGGCTCAGGAGTAGCCTGCCGGGCTCACAGCACTCCACTCCCCGACGCTCCAAGTCCTACAATGACATGCACAATGCTGGATTAGTGCCTGGAGAGCAGCAGCAGGAGGACGACGAGGACCTCCATGACATGAACAGCAGCTTTACAGGTACGTGCAGAGGAAGGAGAGGAAATCGGATGGGCGGAGAGTCTCTTAAAGTTTAGATTGACACTCGAGTAACACTGAGCATTGTATCTCTATGATTTTGTGCATTGAAGAAGCACTCTGCTGTTTGCTTTTAGTGAAGAGTACAACAGCACGTGTATAAATGACCATGTATGGCTCTGTCAGGACGCTGCCATGTTGAAGAAAATAACCCTCTGCTATAACAAATGCATAATAAGAGCCACGGTTTAAACCATCTGCAAAGTTACATTTACTCAAGTCAGATTAGCAAAACATGAGGGAGACTGAAGTGAATAACTCTAAATGAATAACAACTATAGTTGGTTAAAATTTTAAACTGATGAGACGAGAATATCCCATTATTGAGTCATGAAGGGAACACTGACAGAGCACTGTTTTTGCGTGTACACTGAGTACATTAATACTTGATTGCTTGCTGATAACCCTCCTTTACATAAATTGGTGTTAGACTTCAGATAAGTGATCTGACAAAATAAGATCTTTTAAAGCATCTCAAATGATTTCCTGTTCATTTTTATTTGATTTTAACTCCATAAAAATTATTAATCTGAAAAGTGTTTCCTGGAGGAACTGATAATTGATTTCTATCCAATATAGTGTTGAATACTATATGAGTGGAGCCAGAAAAGCAAATACTAAATAAAATAATGTGAATACCAAACCAAAGCACAGTTGATTTGCCCGCACTAACGCCTTGGTAGCTGTGTACACAAGCTGTGGCACCACACAGTGCACTCATCTTCTCTGGCCAGCTCAGCACAGATGTGTGTGTCCTTCTCTCAAGTAGGGTGTGAGCTTGGCACCTGAAATCAAAAAGCAAATGGTCACTCAAGATGCGTGTAAGCCATGTTTTGAAGCCAGGTGTTAAGAGCAGCATTTTTGTCTCACATTCATTTGAATACAACTTTGGAGAGAAGATAAAAGAATGGACCCAGAAGGCTGGCAGCAGACCCAAAGCTAAATTAAATTTGCCTTCTTTTCACAGAGAAGACCCAAAGTGATACATCACATCTGACACTTATAAATGCTTATCTGCATTTTCAAAGAGATCTTTCCTCTTTCTCACACTTTGCCTGTAACCACCTAGCATCTGTGGTTGTTTTTAACTCCTCCTTGTTTCACGGGACTCACCGCTCCTTCAGCTGATTTGGACACCAAAGCAAACAGACCCTGCAGATCAGCCTGAGAATCACTTTCTTTCACTTTTATTTTTTGGGAGAGGAGAAGCGGGGGAGAAAAATCATTTGAGAGGTGATGAATAAAGTGGGAGGCGAATGCAAGTGGAGAGAAGGTAGCAGGAAATTAAATAGAAAGAGGAGGTGACTGAGAAAGAGGGCAAGTCTAAAAAAGCAACGACTGAAAAGGGAGAAAGAAACAAGCAGGGGAGGTTTTTATACTGTGAAAAAGGATAAGCTCAGAAAAGAAGTAGGAGAAAGCACAAAAGAAGTGGAGAGAGAAAGAGCCCTTTGCTGTGGAGAGGGGCTGCAGAATACAAGAACTTCTTTGATTGGTGAGTAAGTGGTCTCTGGCTCTGACTACATCTGCTGCCTGCGTATCTGCATCCACACATGTAAAATAGTGCCATCTGGCTGCGAGCATCAGACACCTGAGCAGATTCCATATGTGAAATTGATTTTGGGGGGATAATAGTCCATTAAATTAAGTTTAAGTTGGTAAAATGACAGCAGTGCTGCTTGTTTGACATTAAAGAAATGAACTGGAGTAATTTTTGGGATTTCCTTGTTAGTCGGTGAGTAGGAAATTGAAGGAGTTTCAGCCTTAAAGCTGTGGCTGACATGTGTTTTTCAAATGTGGCACCAGAAGTTGTTTAACTCTCTGTGATAGTGTGACAAGTGCCACTCGAGTGTGAGTGTGGAAATGAACCGGCAGGAAGCAAGGTGCTAGCACTTTCAAGGCGTGAACTGCCCACTCAGCATTCTTTACTGAAGGAGGAAAGAAACAAGCCCAAAGTACTTCTGTCTTTAGGAAGTTATTGGGCTAAATGGAAACATGCTATAGCAACATAACTGATTTCATTCAATAAGTAGATGCAAAAACTCACTGACATGAGGCTTTCTTGTCATCTAGTTGTGGATTTTTACAGCCTCATGAAACTTTTTTCAAATATTTTAGTCTTTAAATTATTCAGACTGCTCAGGCAGGTGATATTTTTATTCCTGTGGAAATTTAAAACATTACAGAAATACACTAAATGACTGGAATTCTTCCAAACTCCCATTCAAATGATGTTTCAATAATTCTTAATGTATTAGGAAATGTATGTTTTTTTCTATTACCGCACAGACTTTAAGGTTACATAATAGACTGTATCTTGTGACGATACTTAAAAAAACGGTGTAATCAACAGGAGCACTTGTTTGTTTGAAGACGGTTGTCTTTTCTTTAGTTGATGTCGTGATGCGTTCCATTTGCCTCGGCCATCTTCCAGAGCAAATGGAATTTCCTATTTGAGTACATCCTAGTAAAGTGCGGTCAGTGCTCTGTGTGTGGCTCATTCAGCGAGTCACAGATGCACAACAGTAGTGCAGCAGATTGCAAGTTTTACAGTTTCACTCATGTTTACGTGCACTGCTGCCATGTTGGATTGCTGAGTTGGGTTTGGTGGGAGCTTTCCGGTTGACAACTGGTAGCTTGGAAATCCCAGCTTGAAATGGAGCGCACCATTGGTTAACTGTCCCAAGGTTAACTCATTGTTTTCACAGCTACTTGTTGCTCCTTGAAAGTGTTACTGGCGTCCTTTAGTTGACAGATTTTTGACACCAGGCTGTGTGTGTTCTGGGTTTTTTGTCCCTCCAGGAGACTCTAGTGAATTAGACGAGATTCATCACTCGGTGCGCCCTTTCGCCCCCCGCCAGAGTGACCTGTCCTACGCTGGGACAACCCCCTCACCACCGGCCATCACGGAGAGCACACAGCAGACACACACTCATCTGAGCCATCCTCCCCCAGAGGATCCGCTGGGACCTCTGCCCGACAACTGGGAGATGGCCTATACCGAGAACGGAGAGGTCTATTTTATAGAGTAAGTACCAAAGGTCGGATTCCAGTAGTGCTTACTCTTAAATCAGATATTATCAGTGTTCACTGTCAATGTGGCTGAATGAAGCTTCCTTTCATTTTGATTAAACTCTGTTTAAAATGGGACATGACTTTATCTAGCGTGACACATTTTCTCATGGCTGACTCTCTTTCTGTATTAACCATCGCCTGCACAGTCTAAACCAGATCCAGGTTTCATCTTAATGTGACAGACGTGTGTCGCTGTGGAGAGTACTCGAAGGCTTTAGGAAGCATGAAAGTTTAAAGAATGCAGCATACATCACTGGCGGCTACATGAAGCATAATTCAGGATACCAAAGAGTTCCTCCTGCATCGCTCCTACAGCCATGAACCTTTAACCAATTTAAAGTCTGCAAGAAATTTATTACAGATTACCTGGTCATCTATGATGCCTTACTACTTGTTGTTGTTACTTGTCAAACAGATTCTAATAGATTTGAAATTCCTTAATATGAGGCATAAAACTTTAAATATCCACTGTAACTTATTTACGTTTATATTGTTCTTTTTTTTAGGATCCTTCCAGCTGTGTTATTCTTCTCTACACCCATTAAAATGAACAATCATAATGTTCTTTTTTACTATTATTAACATGGTAAAAGCATTCCAATTTGCTCAGATTTAAATGTTTCCTGTTTAACTTTCAGGGCTTTCAGTTAATGATCAAGTGCCGTGTGTCACTTTTTCCTTTTTTATAAATAATTCATTCCACCTGTTCCAGGGTCAAATTTCCGACGTCTATTAGCTACCCTCTAATAATTTGTCTTGTCTGGCCTGTCTTGCGTGTTCTGCTTAGCCACAATACAAGGACGACCTCCTGGATAGACCCTCGGTGCCTGGACAAACCTCAGAAACCCCTGGAAGAATCTGAAGATGATGGTATGTGTCTGTCTGTCAATGTTTGTGCAAAATCTTCTGTAAGCTAAAGGAGGTGATATTTTTTTCATTTGTTTTGTTCCGTTGTTTAGAGCATGTTTTTCTACACCGCACCCAAAAACTCACTCTCATAACACATCGGAGAGGTTCACCCTTTTAGTCTTTAGGTGTCAGTATTGGGTCACAAAAAATGGTGTGCAGTCCACTGGCTGGTGCCACCTTTGCTCTTCTTCCAGCTGTTTCTTGGAGCAACAAGACCTACACCTTCCATTAATTGCCTTCCCCAATTTTGTAGTCTATTGTTACAGTATACAGAAAAAGAAAAGGTCACAAGCTCAACTCCATTATGGTGTCAAACCACATTCAGAGATCCAGTCTTTAGTGCCGCCTGATTTTAGTAAACATGGTTTTTCAGAGGTTGTTGCTCTGGTTTTGGTTAAATCTTGCCACCCAGTGTCCAGATGTTGTTATTACAGCTGCCTAACTCACAGATGTTTGTCTTTCTGCTTCAATCCACCCCCTTCTGCCTTTGCCTTCCCAACACCAATCCTGTGGCGCTGCTGTGCCGTCCACTCGACTGAGTAGAAGGGGTACATACAGAGGAGCTGGATAATGACCTAGGTAGGAACTTCTCTCATCTTTTTGACATGTATCAGTTAGGTTACTGTGACTTTAATCATTCAGAAATGACACATCATGACATTTGTCTGCCCTTCCATTAGTACGTGGGATTTTTAAATGTGCGTTTGTATGCGGCCTTGAACATAATTGTCATCAAACCCACATGCCACCAGCCATGCAGGTGTCACACTACACAGCCTTACAAAACACTCCCACATCAGAAGGCCATCATATCAGACATAAGAGGCAAAAAGCTGATCCAGAGAAGATTGTTGTAATGATGGTTTCCTAATGTGCCTGTCTGAGCCAGACAGCTACAGGCTCTTTGTTCTGATACCCATCAGCACACTAACTAGCCTCTCAGACAGAGCGGTGAGGCCACCTGTGCAGGATAAATGGTGTCTGGAGATGATGCCCCGCACTGTTATGCACCTGTAATGAATTATTCCATTAGAGGAAATATATCAGAATAATGATTGACATGTTTGGACTTCACTTGGGGGTACACGGTGCAATACAGGGGGGGAAAAATATAAACGCCCACATCTAATACTGTGATGAAAATCTGTATGAACGTAGGATGTTTTCATCACCATCATTACTGCTTTAGTAAATATATTCTATATTAGCACTGTTTAAAATGGTTAAATGTAATATGAAAGGGTTCAACTACAGAGAAACGGCTTCGTTTTAGTCTCTCCAGCTCTTTTTTTTTTTTTCCCGAGCAGCAGAAGGTGTTTCCAGCGAAAAGCAATAAAAGCAGGAAAAAGAGAGCACACCAGATCCAAACAGGTTGATGAGATGCTGCCAAGGAAAACGGAGAATCTATCACGCTTTTATTTCTTTATTTTTAAACCCACTCCAATTGCTAAGCATCAACAGCGCT
This sequence comes from Haplochromis burtoni, assembly GCF_018398535.1. Lineage (NCBI taxonomy): Eukaryota > Metazoa > Chordata > Actinopteri > Cichliformes > Cichlidae > Haplochromis > Haplochromis burtoni. The sequence continues at coordinate 483,838 of NW_024582675.1, forward strand.
TAAATCTTCAGGTCAGACAACCCCCCCCCCCAACCCTGTCCACAAGACATCCTCAACTAGATGAACATGCTCAATAATTATCGATCGGCGCCCTCCGATGCAGGTGGGCACAGGAACCGCAATTAAATCCTGCTCTCGAAGGAGACGAGCAGACGAAAGCCTTTTTATGAACGCCGGCACGCATGCCCAAATTCTCACGTACACCCACGTGCGCGAGAAGTGCCTCTCTGTGGCAGACTCTTCCTCCAGAGAAATCAATCACAGCTCTATATCAACAGAATGAGATGCGAACAGTTAAACGCGTAACTCATCACGCTCGTCTCCCCCTCGAAATCACAATATGTTCTAGAAAGTGGGAAGAGGGACACGGGGTGAGAGCAAAACACGGCTTAATGAGCGACGACTTTCCCTCCCTTTGTCTTTGCTGTTGTCATCTGTGTTTGCAAACACAGCGAAACCAATGCCAGGCTTTCAGTAGGTTTGCAGCACAGAACGTCCTCTCTCTGCGCTTATACACACACACACACACACACACACACACACACACACACACACACACACACACACACACACACACACAGGTGGTCCTCCCGGACTGGAACTAGTGCAGTGTGAAATAACGTGGGTGATTAAAATTTGTGCGTGACGCCAGGCGGGACCGCATTCCATTTAACGTTCCAGTTCAAAACATCTAAATGATAATTTACCGTGCTCGCCTTGCACGTTCACCCTCGCGACATCTCTTTCCCGTAACCTTGCATTTCTTCTTTGCCGCTTGTGCTTTTAGATGCACTTCAGCAGGTGTAGAAAAAGACGGAACCCACAGAAGCCCGAGCCGCTTACACGCACCGAGCTGTTGGCTCTGGTTTCACTTACAAATGATAAATTAATATGTAGACCGCGGCGGCGTGTTTCTGTGTGTCTGCATCTGCAGCTGATTCCACTCCAGCCGAGGTCCTCCTTATTAAAAAGCAGAGGGAAGCTCTCCAAGTTGGATGATTGTAATTACCATCTACTTGCACGCAGGGCAGAGCAGAAATTGGCTGGGGGTAATTCAAATTTTATTTGTCACATACACAGTCATACACAGTACGATATGCAGTGAAATGCTTACACAACTGCTCGTGACCTAAAGGAAAAAAAAGGCTATGAATAAGATAGGAAATAAATATGAAAATTAAAAAGGGTAAATTTAACTAGGAAGGAATAAAATAAAATGAAACAACTGTACAACAAAACACACAATACACAAATATACAGTATAGAAATATATAAGAATGTATGAAGAAATATAAATATATATACAATAATAATAATTATAATGGTAATATGTAGAACTTATTCGTCACAGGAGAGGATTACCGGACAATCTCTGTTTGTAGCCAATTAGAAGCGTCTGACATTATCTGTGTGGAGAATGGCCAGTAATCAGTGCTGCTGTAATCAGGCGGGAGAAGTGAATCAGATGGCTCTGTTGAAGATAACAGCTTTGCGCTGCAGCAAGTTTGCACCACTGGATGATTGCGCATTGGCATCATATTCATGTCTTTCTATGGTCATCTTTTAAGTTTCACCTTTTCACGTGTTTTAGCGTTTCACGTGTGCTTACATCAGTGTGAACAGTGTCCCTTTCCGTTCTACTCAAGCAGGTTTTAATTCTGCCCACAAAGAGACGAATGTGAAGTCAAATCTGCAACAATCTCTACCAGACACTTAGCGATCCATGTGAAAACTAAAGAGCCTCGGTGCCTTTGTTTAGCCAAGGACAGGTACTTTTCGACCATACCTTTCCAGCGCACTGATTAGAGACGTGTGTTTCTGTGTGATATTCTGTAGAATGTTGTTTTACTTCTGTATGAGGGGAAAGAAAAGAAGAGAAGTCGTTCATTCAGAAACCAACCAATCATCTCACAGAATTTAGCTTCAATGTATTTTGCAGAAAGGTTTCTAAGCCTGGAATTTTCCACCTGCTTCCTGTCATTTATAACTTTACCTGCCTCTTCTTCATTGCCGTTTTTTCCCTGTATTTCTTCCCACTTCCCGTGCTCCTGTCCACTTCCTTCTCACGATTTCCTTCTCATGTGCCTTTCATCTCTCTACCCCCCTCCCCGCATTCATACATCCACCTGTGCCCATGGGGGTCTTGCTCTGTTCTTATCTGATGGGTGGAAATGTCAGCATTGTGAGGGGGACAGAGGTGAGAACAGCCAGACAGCCTGTGAAGCTGTTGAGCTGCTCTGGCCTCGGAGACTGACTGACGGGCCGATTACAATGACGTGGCAAAAGGTCTTTCCTGGCTTTGCCTCAAATGGCTCAATACTCGGCTTCCTGCAAGTCAAGATTTACTTACTTCCTTTGTCTCATTATCTTTTTTTTCTTTACAGAACTTCCTCCAGGATGGGAGAAAATAGATGATCCAGTGTATGGAGTCTACTATGTTGAGTAAGTGCACAGGCTGACGCCGCAGAAAAATCTAGAAATAGCTCCCAGCTTCTTCTTCGTGTGCATAAATAGAAGTACATCCACACATTTCTTTTTTTTCTTTCAAGCAACAAAAACTCTTAACCTCACTGCTAATGGAAGACATCACAGCCAGATTCTTGCTTCAGCTATTTCAGTCCTTTTGTGTCCTGGAAAATGTAGGCCATTGTTTGTGTCATTAACATTCGGAAAAAAATGAACAAAAATATGCAGCGAGCGTGTTTGAGCGAGCACATATGTGCGTATCTCATATTGTGTGAAGCCCCTGGGCCTCAGCATTAATACAAATATGTTTTATGCGGGGTTTTTTAGGTTGTTTTTTTTTATGTTGTTCAAAGCAGCACCTGTGGGCCCAAGGCTGTGGCATTCCCCCCCCCCCCTCTTTGTTTCTGCAATATTTTTTCTAATATACATTATTCACAGTTTCCTTCATTTGCTGTATAATTTGGCACTTTCAGGTTCCATTTTTCAGTGCTAGTTAGGTTAGTAGGAAACCTCCCAGGCTGTAATGTGAAAGATGTTTGTGGTTTCAGCGAAATTAAGCCATCAGCACAAAAGGATTTATTTGATGTGATTTGTAGGCACGACTGTGTCATGTGCATCTCAAAGAGAGGTTTCTGTGTAAGCGTGGGTGTGTGTGCATTGTGCCACCATGTATTAATCAAAGCTTATCGCCATGTTTCTCCACTCCCTACCCCAATCCCCTCGCCCTTTGTTGACCCTCTCCCGCTCTGCTGTTACCTTATCCTCTTCTCCGTGTCCCTGCTGTGCTCTACTCTCCTGCTGATCTTTACCCCCCCTTACATCTTGTTCTGTATTCTTATGTTCTTTTCATCCACTCCGTCCACCGTCCCAAAGTCATATCAACAGGAAGACCCAGTATGAAAATCCGGTGCTAGAGGCTAAGAAGCGCAGGCAGCTGGAACAGCAGCAGCCTCAGCAGCCTCAGCCCCAGAGCCAGCAGCCACCTGAAGGTGAGCGCTACATCCGAGGTTCGTTCACAAGCCCCCACCAGGGGCGTCATTTTCTTTCTTTCTTATTCATGTGTATAAATGAGTTGCCTGCATGCTCTGCGTGTCTGTCTGTGTGAGTATGAGCGAGTGTGACTTTATCTGCCAATGCCTATTACTGCTACGGTTTTATTTTTGCTGCCAGCTCCTGCCTTATGATTTGCTAAGTGCCCTCCCATAAAGGCATAACTATTATTTGCGGCTGCACCACGCAGCCTTTTTGAAGTTAATTTCAGTTTTCTGTGCTACCTTTTGATTCTCGTTTGCTTGTTATAAATTGGACGAAGGTAACGACAGGTAAGCTTGGCTCCCACCTGCCTGCTTAAGAGCTGGAGTGGAGACCCTTAATTTTGTGTTACTTAATAAAATGCTGCCAGTTGTAACACGAATAAGAACTCTTCCCAAACACTTCTTCTGAGACAGCTGCCCAAAACCAAGCAACGGGTAGCTCAGTGATGCTCTTGCCCTCCTTTCTTTGCATATTCACAGGACACCCTACAGTGAAATTAATTGCAAATGCAGGTCAACTCAAGAGGGAATTCTCCTATTGCACTCCACATTCTGCTCATTCAGCATAAAACATTAGATTCACCTGCTGATTTTTTCCCCCCCAATTGAAGGTTGAATCTCTCTGTAAAAGATAAAAATTAAAAAAAAACAATCAGTTTTTTAAACACGTGTTTACTTCATCTATCTGTTATGAATATTATGACAAACTGCAGGCTAGCAAGGTGATTAATCAAAGGTGGTAGGCAGTCAAGAAAAAGGGAATCAGTTGTTTCTGGTTTCCCACACCACCAGTTTTATTGAGAAGAGAGATGCGAAACCATATTAATGCTTGTGTTCATACTGAGCTCAGTAGTGAAACATGAATCTGTAGTGGGTAGAAGGCTTCACATCAATCTTTCATCCACTGTAATTAACACGCTGCACAGTAGTTCTGTCGGCTTCATCGGAGCTGCATTTGCTTTGTTGCAAGCACACAGCACAGCAGGACGTGTTGTCTTAACCTCAGTTTCGTTCAAGTAGGACAACTTTGCACCTGTCTAGACTCCATCTCGAGAACATGTGCCTCTCGCTGTTGCAGAATGGATCGAAGACTCGACGATGGCAGGGGCTCCGTTGGCTAGCTATGCTGCCAACCACCAGGAGACCTACAGGGACCCTCAGACAGGGCCCGCAGTGCCCAACGCGATGGGACAAAAACGTAAGTTGTCATCCTCAGAGAGCTAAAGCCTGCAACCAAGCGAAATGAGGATTATGCATAACTTTTTTGTTTCCAGGCGGCGTTACCCAGAGCGACTTATTATAAGTTAAACAAAATTCATCTTTTACAGCTTAGTTTGTTTTCCTGTGCCAGCGCCTCAGGCCCTGTTTGAGTTGTCGTGATGGAGGACCAGAACTGAACTGACACTGTAAAGCTGCTCTCTGTATAAATCACATCATGCATTTTTTATAAGTCAAATTGAACTCGCGTGACACGTGCACTAAACAAAATTGTGTCCAGTCTGCATATTTTTACGAAGACACGCTCTGCCGAGTGCCCTTCCATAAATGTCCCTCTGCCTGTGTTTATCGTGGCAACGTGTTGATTCTCAGGAAACCTCTGCTGTGTTGTTCCACATAATGGCCTGATTTCACCCATCATTTAGTGACACACACACAAATAGAGTCTCGCCGTTACAGTGGGTTTCCTTCTCCTGGTTGCCAGTTCCTTTTATACCGGCCTCCCACTAGCAGCTTGTCTAATTAGCACAGCCATGGCAGAGAATTAACTGCCTCACCCTGTCTCTCCCTCTTACTCTCTCTTGCTGCTTTGTCGGCAGCCTTTTCCTTCTCCCTCATCGATCTCTTTATTTTATAGCGCACATTTGCCGTCTCGCTGCCTTTTGTCTGGTCCCACCCAGCTTTCTGCTTTGGTTTAACTGCTTGGTGCTGTCCATCTTTTTGTCTTACCCCTCCCTCCACACCCCCAGTCTCAAACTCCTGCTAGCTCGACTGTGCCGGCACTCCATATTACTCCATAGAAAGACATCACTTTTGAAATCTTTTAATCTAACACACTTGCTTTTTATGTTCCTCCCACTTCCTGGTCTGTTCTTGCATCTCTAGATCCCTGGTGGATAAAGCCACCCGTATCAGCACACAGTTTAGTTACATTTTCCCTAGTCTAGGGGAAAAAAATCCAATTCAAAAGGCACTGAGCATGAAAACACACATGCATGTAGACAATAAAACACAAGGGCACAGACCGACTCCAAGGGTAATGCATTTTTCATTGAATGCGTAAGCTGTAGCGCTGCCATAACCTAATGTGGTGCTGCAGGTCACCACACAGACGTTCCTTTAGTCTTCATCATCCTCTCTCTTCTTATTTTCCTTTCTGCCAACATCTCCTCAATCATTTGTGTGTCCGAAGTATTGTGCGTTTGGCATGCATCGTGTCCTTTAATAGAGAAGCGGAGCTCAGCCTGTGCCTGCGTATTCATCTGTTTGTTTTTCATTCCTAGTAGAAAAGATAAATTTTATCCTTAATGCCGTATAATTAGATGGCAAAGTCAAGAAAAAGAGAATCGAGTTTAGATGTCGTTGTCGTCGTTTGAGCAGTTGTTCTTTCACAAGATCACTGTCAAATTTTTTTCATATAGATGTGTCTCAGTTAAACCCTCACAACCAGTGTGGAGTGATACAGATGGCTTCTCAGATGAGATTTCAGCAGCTGATTGAAACAAGCTGGAGACATCGCTTATGCGAACACGACGGTCATGTGACCTTCATCTGAAGCAATGTCATTGCTATTCAGGCTACAGATATTTGGTGCGCCTGTTGTGTCTTCAAATGCCAAACCACCAGTGAAAGCAAACAGCAGCCTGCATATTAGACATTCAAAGAGCTGAAGTGGTGTCATACTATTTTGAAATAAGTTCCTGTCTAAACTGTTTTTGTCCCATCACATCATCACGTTGTAAATTAAAATTATAAGAAATAAATGATCATTATTATCAAAAAGTTAATATGGACTGATTCCAGTGGCGATAACAGTAGATGAGTTCAGATTTAAAGGCTTTGCATGTCTATACTCGGGCTTCTTATTTCCGGTCTTGCTCAATGTTTCACTGAGTTGCATGTGCTGAAGAAAGTCATTCAACCATACTCGGTCTTTTCTATATGAACTTTTAATGTAGTTGCCAAATGGGATCAGTTAAGCCTTCAGTTTGACTTAATGCTTATGATTCTGGTCATTCCCTTTAACCTGATTAATCATTTTATTGTAATAGGTCTGTTTTGACCTATTTGCACCATGTGAGCAATCGTCAAGCAGTGACAGTTGTCCTTGCCTGTTCAAGACAAACAGTAATCAGAAGTTTTGTTGTGCATTTAATGATACCTGCTGCGATGGTTGCGCAGAGATGGACACAAGCGAGCAAAGGCTCTTGACTGTAGCAATAATTCTTTACCTGAGGAGGTTTAGTAGCTCCAGGGCTTTGCAAACTGAATCCAACTGCTGCTTAACCCAGTTCTTGAGTATCTGTTGTGGCATCCAGTGTGGTGAAAGCTGAGCTATCTGTGTCTGTGTTTTTAGGAGGGAAGCCTTTCTTTACCAGGAACCGATCTGAGCTGAAGGGGACATTCATAAATACCAAACTGAAGAAGAGTCGTAGGGGGTTTGGTTTTACTGTTGTGGGAGGGGATGAGCCAGATGAGTTCCTGCAGATAAAGAGCCTAGTCCTAGATGGCCCTGCCGCCCTTGATGGCAAGATGGAGACTGGTAAGTATCCTGTATTTATTAACAAAGGGTAGCTGCATCAGGTGACCCTGATTTGGATATGGATGGATGGATGGATGTTCTACTTGACAAAAATAAATGGACTTCATTCTTTCTCACCCCTTTAAGGTGATGTGATTGTGAGTGTTAACGACACCTGTGTGCTCGGCTACACCCATGCTCAAGTTGTGAAGATCTTCCAATCGATTCCAATTGGTTCCATGGTCAACTTGGAGCTGTGCCGTGGCTATCCGTTGCCTTTTGACCCCGACGACCCAAACACCAGCCTGGTTACCTCAGTGGCTATCCTCGACAACAAGGAGCCCATCATCGTTAACGGCCAGGAGACCTCTAACAGCTACGATTCGCCGTCCAGCCACGGCAGTCAGAACAACAACAATGGTCCAACCAACAGCGGGGTCCCCGTCAACGGCCTCCCCCGACCCCACAGCCCCTCCACAGAGGTGGCTTCTGATACCTCTTCCCAGCATGGCTACCCTAGTGATGTAGTCACCCTGGCCTCATCCATCGCAACGCAGCCAGAGCTCATCACCGTACACATGGAGAAAGGAGACAAGGGCTTCGGATTCACCATTGCTGACAGTCCCGGGGGTGGGGGGCAAAGAGTGAAACAGATCGTGGACTACCCACGCTGCCGCGGTCTCAGGGAGGGCGACATCATCGTGGAGGTGAACAAGAGAAATGTGCAGAGCATGTCCCACAACCAGGTGGTTGACCTGCTCAGCAAGTGTCCCAAAGGCAGTGAGGTCACCATGCTGGTGCAAAGAGGTGAGTGAAGGCTAACTTCTCTTTGCGTTCACTCGCCGTGTCGGTAAATTTGTCATTCGTCTAGTAAATTGTGACAGCAGATGGAGATGAGGAACGTGTTGGGAGCAGGTGTCAAGTAGAAATGCAGCAGTTTCTGAGTTATGTGCCCATATGTTGAAGCAGCGCAAAACAAAAGAAACCTTTCGCATGCATCTGCTTGATGCTGTTGACAGAAAAAAAATAATAGGCTTCTGCCTTACAGGCTGTTCCCGCTCACCGTGCTCTTTTATTGACACACATTTATTTATTCATGCAAATAGAGGGTGGAAGCATACAAGAGATTGCAAAGGAGGAAAGATAGAAGGATAATTACGGTAAGGAAGGAGCCGCAGAGGAAGTTGAAATAACATTTGAGGATGTGGTGTAGTGTAGTGTGAAGAGAGAGCGAGGTGTTTACAGTTATCGGCTCTGACAAGCCAGTTATAGCTGCTTTCCTGAAATGGAAGACAGGCGGAAGTGGAGAAAGAAGACTAAAAGGTTAAATGGGAGAAGTATCGAAAGAGGGATAAACAGAGGAGAGAAATTCAGGTTTAGTTGGTGTTTTGAGGTCAGAGTATGAATATTCTCGCTCCTTTTCAAAAAGAAAAACTCAGTTTTTCTCTCTCTGTCTCTGCTCATGTTCATTTGCAGTCTGCTCTGTTTCTGTTTGCTGGGAGAGAGAATGTCTAGTGTATTTTGGGGTTTTAGTGTAGTCCCATGTTCAAGCTCATCACTTTGAAGATGCCACCAATTGTGCCGGCATGCCTTTTATCCACCCACCTGGCTCTCCGCCTCGATATAAGCCCGCGACATTTTGCCCTTAACGTAAAAAAATTCGGTGCTAGCCGGTCAACGTTAGTGCTGTGAAAATGGTGCAGCCGCGTGTAAATGCCTGTAATTCGCCGTGCGCCACTCAGCCTTTGTCATGGCTTCTGATTGAAAATCACGGTAGCAGAGGAGCACTAAATGGAAACAAAGCAACTGTGAATAGGATAAAACTGAAATGATTGAATTTCGGTATTTTCCCTCCAATCCCCCCTCAGACGGGCAGACCTCCGCCGCTCTAAACGCCCCGTGTGATACAAGTAATTGGACCATTTTCTCTGCCAGACTCTCCTTTTGCTTGCTTTAGGGCTTATTAATTCTAGTTACTAAAAGGTTTTGTGTGTGTCTGTGTACACGCATGCAGTTTATCTCCGTCATAAGGTTAAGTGCTCAGAACTGCCAAGGGAAATTGGTCAGATGAATGGCAGGCAGCTCGCACTGTAATCTCGCATGGAATCTTTTTTCTGTTTCCTCTTTCTGAAGTTGTATCTCAATCTTTTTCTGCCACAGTCTGTCTGACTTCTCAACAAATGGCTAAACCTTCCAAAAACTACGCAGACCAAACGGCTTCTCTACCCTCCTCTCTGGCTTTTGGTAATGAGTAGCATTTCCTCATCACGCTTGTGTACACAAGCACGTAAAGCGATTCGGCCTCATCTCATCTCAGGCAGGAGCTTAATGGGCTGTCAAGGAAACAGACGTCAGTTTAATTGGGCTTCTGTAAATGCATTGGCTGGCTGCGATCGACAGAGACAGACTATGACAGTAGAATGATACTGGAGGAAACACAAGGATGGTATGGATAAAGTATGAGGAGCATTGTAAGCGAACCAACATTACTGAATGCGCTTTATGGTGGCTTTTATTGCGCTAGAGTTTTTACAAAAGGGTGGATACAAAAGCAGGAAACTAACACATTTCCTTCAGATTATTATTAGAAAGTGATCCGCTGACTTGATGGCTCCAACATCAGATATCTAACTTTTAACGTAGAAATAGGACAGCAAAGGTACAAATTAGATTAGTTCTTCACCTTCTTCATCTAAACTTTTTTTTTCCAAATTAAATCAGTCTTTGTGACTTTGGACTGCATTTTATGTTGATTTTCATGTTTCTGCTCCTAAAAGCAAGACATCAGAAATTCTCATGACAATACTCCAGTCATGTTGACATTAGTACTGAGAAATCTCATGTCTTTCCAACAATTGAATTCTGAGAGCTGTGAAGCTATGAAGTCTATGCAAGAATAAAAGTTATCAAAAAAAGAAGGAAAGAAAATGTAAGTTTAAGTTTCCTGGAAATAAAGCAGACATCCTCAGATGTTTTTTCTGGCCGTGAATCTGAAATCAATATATAATGAGTTTTCATTTAAACAGACAGCAGCCTGCAGAATAAACTCACAAAGACAACTAAAAATACCCGGTGCACAGCAGTGGTTCTCTCCTGGGTGCTAGCTAGTCAAGAATAAACCACATGAAACCCAAAAACTAAATTCCAGCTCTTTTAGGGATACTGGTATGTGAGCATGATGTAGCGCCAATCTAGTATCGTGATGTGAGGTGTAGCTTGCTTTTGATCATTTTTTTCAATTTTATCTAAGCAAATTCTGACCTTTGCAATACTGGAAGACACAGATTATTGATGTTTATTATCTTGATAAATAACTTAAGCAATGACACTTTGAAGTGAACAAAATAGTTGACAATTCATTTTCCCCTAATTAATTCTCTGCTGATTCGCTGAATGTTTGCTTTAGCACCATTTTTGATCGCATCTCCAATGTGTTCTCACTGGACAAATCATTTTTTCCTATGGCCTTTTTGTGGCAGGATTGATGAGTAGACTTTGTTTAGATCTTATGGCTGGTTAAATCAGTTTAAGAGAATGAGCGAATACCTGGGTCCCTTTTTCTCCATCAAAGCTTACAGTGTCCCACTGTGTATCCCTTCTTCCCACACGTTTCCCATCCTTTAGAGTCTTTAAGCATGTTTAGGCTGCACATTTTGTGTGTGTGTGTGTGTGTGTGTGTGTGTGTGTGTGTGTGTGTGTGTGTGTGTGTGCGCGCGCTGCTGTTCATCATTCGATTGTCATGTGTATTTCTTTTTTTTTCTTTTTTTTTTTACATTTACACTCTGGGGAGCACATCATCTAAGGCTCTAGTCATGGTGCCTTAATTACTGTCCTGCTCACACTCTCTTCACTGCTGTCTCAATCAGGATCACTCCACCAGTAGCAGCAAAGCACACTGGCCTCTAATTGGGGTCCTGATGTCAGCTTTGCTTATAATACACATACGTCTTTTCTTTGCTTCCCTCTCTCTCTCTGTGTCTCTCTCCTTCCAACCAAACGCTGCGTGCTTACAGGCATTCACTCAGCCAGTCTCATGATCATGCATCCAATTGTAGATTAAAGGCAGAAGGACTCTGGTTCAGCCTTAATTGGTGGAAATCCACCTCTCCTCCGCCCCTCCTTTTCCGTTTCTGTTCCCCCACTGCCAGGATGGAGATTCACACCTGCTCGCCCACGTAAAGATGGGAGCCAATCCCTGAGGACTAGCGCGCGAAGAAGCGAACTCGTTAAAGCCGCTGCGTGCAACAGTATGCCCCCCCTCTCACTTGCCTCTCTCCCTCATTCAATAGATTTGGAGGAAGAGCTACGGGTCAGCGTGGAGACACTTTAACAGTGCTTCGTAGGTTAAATAGTGGGTTTTAGACACTTGACACTGTGTCATGTACTTCCTATAAGCGCGCACGAATGATTTATTACCTCAGTCAGGTTTCGTAATCCATTGTGCTTTCATTTGTCTAATTACACTCCTGTAATGGTCTCATTTTCCCCTGCCTGTCTTCTCCTGCCCCCACTGATGCACCAGCATAATTCATTTTGGCCCCTGATGTCTTGCCGTTGCATAGATGCTAATTTCCATTACCCCACTCTCTTTTGTCCATAGGAGTGCATACACCTGTTGTATAGCTGTTTGTCAGTGAAAACTAGTTTCGGTGCAGTTTTTCTGAAACATAGCTTCCTAGCAGCTCCGGCAGCTCGTGTCATTAGTCAGCTCAGGAAAAAAAAAAACTACATCTATTTGTCTCAGCATGGATGCAGAGTTGCATTATTTTCTTTCATTTTTTACCTGTTTGAAAATCTAGGCAGGAATGCACGGTAATGCGTGCTGGGCTAGCAGCAAACTGGTCATACCAATGTACATGAAGGGGGAAGGATACGTACCTCTGGATGACAAATTAAAGGAAAAATCAACTTACATTAAGGGCCTGATTCACTAAGCAGGGCAAATGGGAGCAATGGGAGTGGAAAGTCCTCCGGGTAATCTATTAACACAGTGTAAATTTATAAACACAGGCACAGCCACTTCAGCTCAATAATAACCTAATGTAGTTTACTAATGGCAGCGCAAATGAGCATAGGGTTGCAAACAAGCAGGCCCGATGAGGGTGTGAGTAATCGACTAACAGCACAGACACAGCTTGTTACTTGTAATCTGACAACATAATGTAAGCGTAGGTTTTACCCACATTTCGCTCAGGAAGCAGCTTGGCAGCACGGGCTAGGGGGAGGCGGAAGAATGGTGGAAACCGGAGGTGTTAATAGAGGAACGACTTAGGAAAACAATACTTTAAACTGGCTCATAAAAAGGGAGTTCTCAACACCACTGTGGTCAAGGTGAATGCTAAAGTGACTGTGTGAACAGTGGCGAAGCCCAGATACAAGGGACAGTTTTGGAAATGTGGAAATCTGTTATACTAATTACAAGTGAAATAATGAAAATGGTCATTTGAATGTCGTTAAGCTGACAGTTCCATGTATTTCTTGGTAGTTTTTTTCTTTGAGAGGGATTATTAAAGCTCTGCTTGATGTCCTAGTAATAAGAAGAAGGACAAAAATATCATAAGGTTAATAATAAAGGTTTGGATACAGTAGCTTTTGTGATGTTCTTGATTCGGAAGCTAAAACAAATTAAAAATTTCTTCCAACAAATTAAAAACAACATGCCTTGGCTGTTGATATGTTCTGATGGCGCTTTCCTCTGGTATTCCAATTAAATGAACATTAGAGGAGAAAATTCTCTCCCTTCTGCTCTGCGTGCTCTTGTCTCAGTGCCGCCTCCTCCCAGCATCCACAGCAGTTTATGTCCAGAACAAAATAGGTTACTGAATTTCTTATTTTTAAAGCATTAAATAACCACTAATACAGTGTATCAATCAATTCCCTCATTTGGTGTTTTGATGGTGGTGGACAATGCTGTGCAACACGTGTTAAGTCACTCAATGGTATTTAATTGAATTGAGATCAGGTGACTGTAAAAGGTATATCATGTGATTACCAGCATTTGCATCATAGTCTGCAAACTATTCAGTAACCTCCTCGAGCTCTATGGGTGAGGACATTGTCATGCTGAAAGACACCTCTTAAACCACTGTGGAAAGGTTTAATTATAGGATAAATCTAATCAGTGAAAACAACTTTGCATTGATTTGCTCCGACCATTTCCTCTAAGGGGACAAAAGGCCTAAAAACAAGCCAGCAAAAAACCCGTAAAGCATAACAGAGCCCATGGAGTCCCTTACCGTAGGGGCAAGGCTTTAGGCTTTTCCTTTAATTAACTGGAGCCGCAGTGGATGAGGGGAGAAGGGGAAAAAAATGGTGGCAGGAACGATGTCAGAGGATCAGAGAGATGATGAAAGAGCAGTGTAGAAACCCCCATGATGCTCTGCTCTCTGTCTTTTCCTCTCTTTCCCTCTACTTCATGACTCATCAATCATCAGTGACACAACAGTCCCTGCTTGGCAATCAGGCCTCTTGCGTCTCTGCTCTCAAAGTGAGATATGGACCCTTTCTCTCCGTAGCAAGCAACGGGTTACAGGAGTGAAACAGCCAAGAGGTTTAAATTATTTCATGTGTCAAAGTATTTGATGAACCCCCCGCTGCCTGTAAAGTTACTTTCTTTTATTTCCTTTGAATAAATGAGGGGCCCAAAGACGTGTCCAAGACTTTAGATTAACTGCATGGCTCCTTGGAAAACTCTATTAGCATTCACTTACAAATCATCCTAGAAACAGCATTCACAAGTCCACTAGAGTTCACTTGGGACCGAGTGATGTAAATTTCCTCATTTGAAAGCGACCACAAGGGTCAGTGAAAACATCCGCGTGCCTGCTAACCAGGTAACGGACGTCAGAGAAGTTACAGGAGATGTGGTGTCTCCAGCATGTCCGGGTCCACAAAAGACTGTAATCGAAGCCTTGGTGTTATAGCAAGAGGGCAAAATCCCCTTATTTATCTCTATGCAGCATGCAGGAGACTTCATGTACCCTTAAAGACAATCACAGTTTAAATACAAGTTTCCCTATGTGTTTTCCATCAGCATGCAAGGAACATAAGGAGGGTAACCTTAGGATTAAGGAAGGTATGAAGGTAAAAACACCAAGTGGGTCGTTGTCACTGTAGATGGCTCTTATTGGCGTAATGGTGGGCAAGTGCACTGATGGCTTGTAAGTGCCTCCTGTCAAAAAGCACTCCACGGATCTGTTTTCTTTAAGGGCGCACACTGATAGACGGGAACACAATTATGTGAAACTGCATAACCCACATAAACAAACTCAGAGTTACCGGCACGCACATTCATAAGACTCGTTTAGTGTCTCCAGTCTTCTACACAGCCATTAGAAAGAGATAAACGCTGATGATGGCTCCCTGCACAGACTAAAGCAGGAAATCAATTCACTGTATGGGCAGGAAGTGTTGTATTTTTGCCCACTTCGCATTAAAAATTCTGCTGACTGAACGTTCCAGTGGCACCATAACGAACAGCATTGCAGTTCAGAAAAGCAATGATCGCGGGAGCAGCCTGCCCACCGGGTGCCCACGATTCACCTCTGCTCGTTTTTTTGGCTCGCTAGGGGCTCGAGTTGGTGAATCATTGCTTGTTGCACGGCGGGGACGAAGTGAGCCTTTCTCGCTCTCCGAGCCCATACCAATCTCCCATGTCTTCACACCTCTGTAGCCACTGGGCGAGTCGTAAATCTCCAACATTGCACCATCTTTTTGTTTCCATGACAATGCTCCGCAGATAATTTGCGCTGGGGTCTCCCCTGGGCGGATGTGTGCATTTGTGGGAGGAGGGGATTTCACCCCAGATTTAAAGTTCTAGAAGAGAAACACTCCCCAGTTCACCATTTTTAATTTAAAGAGGGAAGAAAGGACAGTTTCTTTCCCCATAAGAAAACCTGTTACCTTCCACTGCGTTTTCTTTTTCTTTTTTAACCTGTTCAACCTGGTCATCTTTGCTATTTAGCCACACTGGCACTTGTAATTTCTCTATTTACACACAGGCACACATAGAAGGATCCTCAGTAACGCTGCACTTAGCATGACTGTCACACTCAGGATGCCGATGGACACGGCTGATATGAGCTTTTCACTCCTTCACTGTACAGCAGAAAGCAGCTCACCACAACAAGCGTTGCTTAGAGACCATCTGTCAGTTCCCCACGGTCACCAGGCACTGTCGCCACGGTGACAGATGGACCTGCCTGTTGGAAGCCATCACTCCTCGCCGAGACCTAGTAGCACATACACACAGACACGCACTGTGGACAGACAACATAATCTGCTTAGTAATGGCTTCCGTTTAGTAACTGCTGGGTTGCCAGGTTGGTGCAACAATTTCTATCTGTTGCAGGGTCGTGTACAAGGTGTACTGCCTTTTGTCAGACTGTACCCACCTTTGGCAGCTTGTTTTGCTGAATTTTTTGCACACAGATTTTGACTTGGTGTGTCAGTGCTTCGATTTTTATGTATTGATTCTGTTAGTAACAGTTCTTACTTTAAACTGTGCTAGTTTTTGCCTAAAATTCTTTGTTGTGGTAAACTCAGGGTGTTCATATGAAAAGAAAACCAAGTCATCTTCCCTCAACTTCAGGTGTTTTATTTCCTCTGGCAATCAAACAAAAGTATTACTTCAAGCTACTTAAATTAATCTGTCACAGTCCTCAAAGATGCAGTAGAGTTCATTACGTTCCTGTCTTTGAAATTCACGCCGCTCTGTTGATATCTTCAATCATAAAAAAGAAAAATCCTAGTAGTTGGATTATTGGCTCTTACGAAAGAGTCTCGTGCCACTCGTGTTTAAGATTTGTTAAGCAGAGTAAAATGAGCAAAAGGGCCCACAGTGGTTCTGGTCCATTATTTGAGAGCTGGAGGCGCTGAGGATTTAGCTGAGCTCTCTCACTCAGGCTGTCAGTCTGCCGGCCAGGCCAAATTGCCCACCTGTCTAAAAATGCTCTTTCCCTCCTTGTGTGTGTAATTAGGACCGGAGGTTGGCCCAAACATTCACAATCCCTTCTGATCTGAGAGACGCACACAGATGTAAAGCTAACCTTTGCACAGTTGTGTTTTCCCTGTTTTTATTTGCTTTATGATTGAAACCGCCATTTATTTCAATAATTGATTTATCTCAGTTTTTCCTATCCGATGTAGTTTCTCCAAAAAGTTGGAATATTAAACAAAAGCATAAACTCTAAATGGAATTCATGCACTTGCAGATTTCAGTCTATTAAACTGGAATTTGATGTTCAAGTGAGGTTTGAGTCGAAGGCAACAAAAGACTGAGGAAGTTGTGGCACGCTTGTCAAAACACCTAGTGGAGTATCTTGCAACTAATTAGAGTACAGCATCATTAAAAGACTAGAAATATCGCTATGCAGCTTGCAAGCACAAAAATGAACGCCTGTCATATTGTTATTGTTTAAATAACAAACATATTCAGTTTGTCTTTCAATTTTTAAAGCTGTTAATCAAAAAAAGCAAGCAAAAAACATGTGCTGCACATTATGAAATTCTGAATTTTGTTAGGCTGCAGAGCCGCTAAGAGGCACTGAGAGGGAGCAGCGGCAGATCAATTGCAGTGGACAGATGAAGGATAGTAAAACACTGTCCTGAGTCCTTGACTGACAGCCTCCTCGGTCCAAAGAGAAAACCTTGGGATTCAGTGGGATTATGTCTAGTATGCATCCTTTTTTTTATTTATTTATTTTTTTATATCAGATTGTTTCGCACTTCTGAATGAACGATTCCTATCGATTTGAAAAGGGGAGTAGCGGGGAAAGAAGGAAGAACTGCAGACGCAACACAGCTGGAGCTGTCAGTTGTGAATGAACCCAGATGTCTGAGAGATAAAGAAGACAAGAGCGCGTGTGTGTGTGTGTGTGTGTGTGTGTGTGTAAGATGTTATCCTCTCATCTTCCCTAAAGGATTGACACACAGTAGTGGCCCATTTTCGCAGATGAAGCACAGCCTACTCTTGTGCGTGCTTTAACACATCTTTTGTATGTCAGAGGAGCTTGTGTTTGGCCAGCACTCCACTCGCTGCTGAACTGTAACGTTGTAGAGGGAAATAAAACCACACTTCTTGTATTTTCTTTCTTTCGCGCACTCCTCCACGCGTTCTCATATCCGTGACTTCACACTGCCGCTTTTTTCACACAGAGCCGAGGGAGGGAGCGATGTGTTTAAGGAGCGCATTTACCTGGTCGGAGCTGAGCTGTGTTGGTATTTCAGTAATCTGTCAGTCTTTTCCATCTGTGCGCGCGCTTTGTCGGGTACAACGATCTTGCTGCAAACGATATTGTCTGGTCACTGCTCACTTGGGCAGAAGCAGCGTGGCTGTCATACTTTAAGCACACCTTGATTTGTGTCAGAAGCCTGCCTGTGAGAGTGCATGTGTAGCTGCGTAGATGTTTACCAGCATGTGGGGGTGGGAGGGGAGGCTGGGATGGAGCGTACAGAAGAAGAAGAGGGAGGGAGGGTGATGATGCTGAGGGAAGAAAAGGGAGGGAGGGAGGACAGTGTGCAGTGAAGTAAGAGAGAGAGAGAGGAAGAGAGAGAGAAAGGAACAGGAAAAAAAGGAAAAGGCAGCAGGGAAGGGAAAGACTGGGAGGACGCGCCAACTGCCTATAGATGTTGGAGCCTTTGACAGCGGAGCGCGGTGCTCAGCGGACACAGGAAGATGGTCTCAGTAAGAGGGGAACTGACGGTTGCCTATAATTTAATGTTCAATATCTTGGACTCCTTCTCCATGGGTAATGCTACGGCCAGGAACTCCAGAGCAAAGCTTGCTTTTCTCCTCTTTGACAATCTTCTTTTTATTCGCTTTAGGTGCTTTCCAGGATCCTGTCTTTCCCCTTAACTCTCACTCGTCCTCCCTCAAACACACGCTCACTTGTGCGCGCCTCCGTTGGGTAGCCAGGGTCTCGGGAGCGCTGGGTTAGCCCCCCGGCGCTGGCCGCGCTCTTCTGCCGCACCAGTCAAGCCAAAACGCTGGCCGCGGCAGCGATGCAGATAGAACGCGCTGCCTGCTCCCCACCTCCCCCACACCTCCCCTCCTCCAAAACGTAAGCCACGGAGGGGCGAGCGAATGAAATCAAGCAGGGAAAGAGAGGAAAGGAAAGAGAATGAGACGAGAGCTAGATTTGCTCTGTTGTGACAATGTTGGGGAGTCTGCGTTAATCTTTTTTCCCCCCACCCATGTCTTTTTTTAATTTCCCCTTTATTTTAATGTGAAATAAATGTTCTAACTCCTTTGGTAACATTTTTCTCTTTCTCTTTTTTTTCCCTTCCGTTTCTCTGTCTGGTTTCACAGGAGTGGCACCTGCAAAGAAGAGCCCAAAACTGGTAAGTAGTTGTTTTAATCTTAATTTTTACATCCATCCACCTCAGTCCTCTAACCACATGTGTGCATCTTTCTGAGGGATGTTTCAATATCATCATCTCTCCCTTTCCCACCTCATCTCTAACTCCTCTCTGTGCGCTGCAACTTGTGCTCATGTTGTGGGTCGGTTTGTGGACATGGGATACTGTACTGTGCGGGGGCGGATTCCTGTAGCTTCACATCAGCCCCCCCCCCCTTCTGACGGGGGATGGGACGAGGAGCTTTGATGCACCGCGTGAGCTGGGTTGCTAACACGCTGATGATCGCATCGCACTGGGTGCTAAGTTTGCAGTGTGAGCATTGATGTATGATCACAGCTGAGAGACTGCTCCATCCTGTAATGTCTTTATTAAAAGAGAGACCCCTGTAGACTTTGCAACTGAGGACGTGTTTGCCAATATTGTTTTGCAGGATGATTTTGACTCTCCACACAGAGATTACACTAGGAGGATATGCAGTGGTGCTTTTGAAATGATGGTGCTGTAGTATTAGCGTTGGGTAGTTAATGGTATTCTCATAGCTGTGCATAAGTGGTACAGTTCAAGCGTCACTCATGATGCGCACAGCATGGGTAAGCCCCCCCACTGTGTAGGCACCAGTAAAGGTGCAGGATATTTTACAGTTTTATAGAGAAGCGATGTTAAACATAAGGCGAGGGGGGCAGAAATGGCCTAGTAAAGACTCCAATCTAATCTGGCTTTGGAAAATGTGAATGAAACTTTTAACTGTATTTTCATAAGTTTTACAGCTTAAAGACGTTCACCATTGCCATTCTCACTACACCAAAGCAGTTACTTAAGACATAAACTGTTAAATATTAGTAAAAAAAAAAAAAGAGGAGCTTTTCTATCTACTACTAATTTTTCTTTTTTAAATATTTATCTATAACCAACTTTTAAAAAAATCTATGAATAACCAAAACTTTGTTTTATAAATACAGGACAGTCTGGGCAGTGAGCTACCAGAATGTTTTCAGTAATTTTACTTGGTGGCACTATTCAAAGGACCCTGTAGACTGTGTCTAACAGACCATGTATTTGCCAATTTTGTTTTGCAGGATGATTCTGAGGTGGAATCTTCATACACAGATAACAGTAGGAGGGTATGTGATATTGTTTAGTTGGTGGGAAGGTTTCTAGAAATGAGGTGTTATGATATTATTGGTGTTGGTTTGATAATCCTTAGCTGATAAAAGAGATGGTGGATAAGCTGCCGGTGATAATTATAGCATTACATAATGTTTAACATTAACATTGTGTTTAGGCGTATGAGGCTATTTATGTGTGACAAATCAAATCATGACTCTTATGTCACTACATAATGCAGTGCATAAAGACATGAGTCTGCAGGTGACAGAGCAGTACAGAGCTAAACTTTAAAATTCCTTTTGGGTGCCGTACCTTCAGGCTAGATGAGATGGGAACCATCCATCGTTTTATCAGCGTACAGTTCAAAAGTCTTTATTTCAGGTATTACCAGAAAGACCCTGTAGACAGTGTCTAACAAAACGTGTTTGCCGATTTCATTTTGCAGGATGATTTTGAGCTGGATCCTCCATACGGAGTTAACACTAGGAGGGTATGTGATGTTTTTTTTTTAAGATGGGGAGAAGGTTTGACTGAGCTAAACTGGTAAAACTTAAAATTCCTTTTGGGTGCTGTACCTTCGGGCTAAATAAGAGAGAAACCATCCATCTTGTTATCAGCACACATTTCAAAAGCTTGCAATCATGATGGAGTGCATTAGTGCAGGAGTAATCCCCACGTCTTTCAAAGCACCAGTAATGCTGAAGAACAAAAACATATTTCAGAGCAACACATGACACAATCTTGATGATGCCTTTTTTTTTTTTAAGAAAGCCCTTGCTTATTTCAGCAAAATAATGCACGGCATTCCTCACATATTACATGAGCAGGACTCTCTTTTTAAAGAGTTCAGGTGCTGACCTGACCTGTTGTGGGAAAGAGTCTGTAAACTGAGCATGTTGTTTTGTTTTTTTTTGTTTTGTTTTGTTTTTTTGGGGGGGGGGGGTGTTTTGCAGGATGATTTTGAGCTGGATTAGCCTTACAGAAAATACACTAGTAGAGTATGTGATCATGTTTAGAACGGCTTTAGGCTGTGGTGGGTTTATGATGGTTCTGGTGTCCTCAGCAAAAAGTAAAGGTTATGGATAAAGTGCCAGTAGTGCTGGTGTTATTGCATAATGCATTTCAGCTCTACGAGGCTGCTTAGGTGTGACGCAACAAGCTTTGGACCTTCTGAATGCTGGGTCCTTCTTGCTGAATATGAAATGAACCATTGATCTCATTATCAGTGCGCTGTTGAAAAGCCAGCACTCATGATGGTGCTATTACATACAGTATGGTTGATCCACACATCTGTGAGAGCAGCTCCAATGATACACTATATATGCAAGTTTTGGAGCAACCATCCCGATCATGACTTTTAAAGAAAGCCTCTTGTTATTAAAGCAAGTTGATCGCACGCTACACTCTGTAAATGTTACATAACCATGACTCTGTCATCAGAGACCAGGCGCAAAACTGACCCTTTTTATAACTTTCATTTGAGGTTTTATTAGAAGGACCCTGCAGAGTAATGTGTGTTTGCCAATTTTGCTTCACAGGATGAATTTGAGCCAGATCCTCGATATAGAGAGATTATTAGGAGGGTATGTGATGCTGTTTACATGACGTGAAGATTTTAACGATTAAGCTCCCAATGATAAATGTGTTAATGCATAATGTTTTTACTGTATTTACTCTTTGGTTGTGTGATGATGTTGGCAGCTTAGCATGACACAGCTAATCTTTGAATTTTGGGGAGATATTGCATCCTTCAGGCTCAATAACAGAGAGGAACATTTATCTCACTACAAGCACATAATTTAACAGTCAGTGTTCATGATTGTATTGTACACAAAAATGATGATTTTTTTTTTTTTTTGTGTGTGAAGCAACCAATGCCAAACCCAGATAATGTGCTTTAAAAGACAGCCTTGCTTATTTCAGCAAGTTATTGCCAAATCACATTCTGCATGTATTTTGGAGCTTTTTTGTATTCATGTGTTTAAAAAATTGTTTTCCAGGATAATTTTGCAATGGCTCCTCCAAACAGAGATTATAGAAGAAGGGTACGTGATGCCATTTAAAGTTTTTGAGAGTGAGGTGTAATCATACTGGTGCTGGGCAGATGATAGAGATGGTATTCTTATAATGTTAATACAAAGTGATCATATTTTAATGCATTCAGGCTTAAATTGTCTCACACAGAACGATATTATGTGTGACTCAACAAACTACTTATGACTGTTAATGCTGTGCTACATAAATGTACATATTACATGAGCATGGAGCCATAGCATGGAGCTCGGGTGCTACACTGGCCTTGTTGCAGTTTAGAAGTGTCATTCAGGCATTATTAGATTGGACATGTTTGCCAATTTCTTTTGCAGGATGATTTTGAGGTGGCATCTTCATACGCAGATAGCACTAGGAGGGTATGTGTTATTGTTTAGATGGGGTGACGGTTTTAGGAATGAGCCGTCATTGGTGGTGGTTCTATAATTCTTAGCTCATAAGAGAGGTGATGGATAAGGTGCCTGGGAGAGCAGTGTAAATGCTGCATGATGTAATGCCTTTATTAATAGAGGGATTGTGCAGACTGTATGTAACTGAAAATGTGTTTGCCAATATTGTTTTGCAGGATGATTTTGAGCCGGGTCCTCGATACAAAGATAACACTCGGAGGGTATGTGATATTATTCAGAGGTGGTGGAAGTATTATGAATGACAATGGCTATGGTGTTCTTATAACGGATGAAAGCAATGAATAAGCTGTCAGTGATAATCATGTTCATACTGGTTTTACTAACTGTCTGGTTGTCAGAAAAGTAAATATGACTGTTAATTCTGTAGTACACAAAGGCAGTTAACCAAAGTCAAGCTGGCTGTTAGCTTAGTAGGACAATGGTAAACTTTGAAGTTCTGCTTAACCCAATGTTTTTCACGGTTAATTAAGAGAGGAACTATCAATCTCATTAAAAACAAATCGTTTTAAAAAGCTGTTTCTGTGACAGCATTGGATTACAATATAATATCTATAGGTTTTAGAGCAATCCACATAATTCCTTTTAAAGGAGGGACGTGCTTATTTCACCAAGACGATGCCAAACCACATTCTGCACATTCTTATTTTTCAGGATAATTTTGCGATGGCTCCTCCATACAGAGATAACAGAATAAGGGTACGTGATGTCATTTAGATAAATTGAAACTTTTCGGGAATGACCTTGTGTGCGTAGATGGTACGGTGTGGTCTTCTTATAAAGATAATAGAGGGGATGGGCATGGTGCCAAAGATCATGGGTTTAATGCATGAGGTTTCAATAGAATATTTTAATGCAAGATGCTGTTTATGTGAGGCCCTGCATTCTAGTTATTGCTGTTAATTTAGTAGTACATAAGGACAGTGAACCCAATTTAGGCCTGCTGCTCATTTTTCAGAACAGCACTAAGACTCCCTTTGGGTGCTGTACCTTCAGGCTAAATGAAACGGAAACCTTCCATCTTGTGATCGGCATACAGTTCAAGTTATCATTCATGATGGTATTGCACTGTATAAGTGTATATCTGTGACGGCCCCACCAATGCTGAACAACATATCTAGGTTTTAGAGGAACATATCCCACCATCATGATTATGCCCATTAAATGCTAAACCAAATTCTGCACATATTACAAGATCAAGAGGCCTTAAATAAAGAGTCCAGGAGCTAAACTTTGCCTGCTTAAACTTTGTCTGACAGAACATGGCTGCCAATTTGTTTTTGCGGGATGGTTTTGATGTGGATTCTTCTCACAGATAATATTCAAGGCGGGTTCAAGAAAGTCTTAAATTATTTCAGCAAGACAATGCTGAAATAACAAAGGACACAAGCATGACTCTATATCAAAAATGCCAAGTGCTAAACTGGGCTGGTTTTAGTACAGATCTTTCTTTCTGATATTGTTAGAAGGACCCTGTAGACTGTGTCTAACAGACCATGTCTTTGCCAATTTTTGTTTTGCAGAATGATTTCGATGTGGAATCTTCATACACAGATAACAGTAGGAGGGTATGTGATATTCTTCAGATGGGGTGAAGGTTTTAGCAATGAGTTATTGTGATATTGATGGTGGTTTCATAATCCTGAGCTGACAAAAGACACAATGAAAAAGGTGCCAATGATCATTTTAGCATTACATAATGTTTGATCTCCTAGGACCCGGTGTCCACATATGTGGACATCACATTTTGGGATGTCTAGACCAAAATACTTAATTTTTCTCTACAAGGACCTGATATGCACTTACGAGGACATTATACTGCCACTGTTCTATTGAAATTTAAAACCAATGTCCTCATATGTGGATCTCATTTTTCTCAAAAAGAAAAATTAGGTTAAAAAAAATCTGGTAATTCTTTGTTTTTACATTCATCAGGTCCCAATAAACCCAAATAGCAAAGAAAACATTTAAATGCATGTCATGAAAGACTTCGGGTCTTAGGAGGTTAACATTGCGTTTAGTGTATGAGGCTATTTATGTGTCACACCTCAAAGAAATTATGACTCCTTGCGTTACAGTGCATAAAGACAGTGAACATGAGTCATTCCTGCTGGTGACAGAGTTAAACTTTAACATTCCTGTTGGAGGCCGATACCATCATGTTAAAAAGGAAGGAGCCATTTAGAGCTCAAATGCTAGCTTCTCAGGTGTGGCAATGCATGCCATCATTGAGATGATGCTTTTTAATGGAAGACCTTGCTTATTTTAGCAAGATGTTAGCAAACTACAATCTGCCTATGTTACACAATCATGAATACATTGCAAAAAGTCTAGTTGCTAAACTAAAATAGAACCCTCCTCTTGATAATATAAAAGGGTCCTATAGTCTAAACATGTGTTTGCTAATTTTGCTTCGCAGGATGATTTTGAGCCGGATCCTCGATATAGAGAGAACATTAGGAGGGTATGTGATGCTGTTTACATAACGTGAAGATTTTAGGACTAAGCTGCCAATGATAAATGTGTTAATGCATAATGTTCTTGCTTTATTTACTGTTTGCTTGTGTGATGTTGTCTGTGTGCGACACAAAAGCTAAATTGCTGTTAATTCTGTAGTCCATAAAGACAATAAAACATAGTCAGGCCTGATGCCAGCTTAGCATGACACAGCTAATCTTTGAATTTTGGGGAGATATTGCATCCTTCAGGCTCAATAACAGAGAGGAACAAATGCCAAACCCAGATAATGTGCTTTAAAAGACAGCCTTGCTTATTTCAGCAAGTTATTGCCAAACCACATTCTGCATGTATTTCAGGAGCTTTTTTTGTATTAAGTTTTATATTATTATTATTTTCCAGGATAATTTTGCAATGGCTCCTCCAAACAGAGATTATAGAAGAAGGGTACGTGATGCCATTTAAAGTTTTTGAGAGTGAGGTGTAATCATACTGGTGCTGGGCAGATGATAGAGATGGTATTCTTATAATGTTAATACAAAGTGATCATATTTTAATGCATTCAGGCTTAAATTGTCTCACACAGAACGATATTATGTGTGACTCAACAAACTACTTATGACTGTTAATGCTGTGCTACATAAATGTACATATTACATGAGCATGGAGCCATAGCATGGAGCTCGGGTGCTACACTGGCCTTGTTGCAGTTTAGAAGTGTCATTCAGGCATTATTAGATTGGACATGTTTGCCAATTTCTTTTGCAGGATGATTTTGAGGTGGCATCTTCATACGCAGATAGCACTAGGAGGGTATGTGTTATTGTTTAGATGGGGTGACGGTTTTAGGAATGAGCCGTCATTGGTGGTGGTTCTATAATTCTTAGCTCATAAGAGAGGTGATGGATAAGGTGCCTGGGAGAGCAGTGTAAATGCTGCATGATGTAATGCCTTTATTAATAGAGGGATTGTGCAGACTGTATGTAACTGAAAATGTGTTTGCCAATATTGTTTTGCAGGATGATTTTGAGCCGGGTCCTCGATATAGAGAGAACATTAGGAGGGTATGTGATGCTGTTTACATGACGTGAAGATTTTAACGATTAAGCTCCCAATGATAAATGTGTTAATGCATAATGTTTTACTGTATTTACTCTTTGGTTGTGTGATGATGTTGGCAGCTTAGCATGACACAGCTAATCTTTTAATTTTGGGGAGATATTGCATCCTTCAGGCTCAATAACAGAGAGGAACATTTATCTCACTACAAGCACATAATTTAACAGTCAGTGTTCATGATTGTATTGTACACATTAATGCATTTTTTTTTGTTTTTTTTGTTTTTTTTGGAAGCAACCAATGCTACTACCCAGATAGCTTATTTCAGCAAGTTATTGCCAAACCACATCCTGTATGTATTTCAGGAGCTTCTTTTGTATTCATTTGTATTCATTTAAAAAATATATATTTTTCAGGATAATTTTGCGATGGCTCCTCCATACAGAGATAACAGAATAAGGGTACGTGATGTCATTTAGATACATTGAAACTTTTCGCGAATAACCTTGTGTGCGTAGATGGTGCTTATAAAAACAATAGAGGGAATGGGCATGGTGCCAAAGATCATGGGTTTAATGCATGAAGTTTCAATAGAATATTTTAATGCAAGATGTTATTTATGTGAGGCCCTGCAATATAGTTATTGCTCTTAATTTAGTAGTACATATGGACCGATATAGTGTATATCTGTGACAGCACCATTAATACTGAATGACATATGTAGATTTTAGCATCCCACCTTACATAATATTTAGCATAATCTTTAGCATAATGTTTAACATTGCGTTTGATGATGCCCTTCAAATGCTAAACCAAATTCTGCACATATTACAAGATCAAGAGGCTTCAATAAAGAGTCAAGGAGCTAAACTTTGTTTTGTTTTGCAGGATGATTTTGATGCGGAATCTTCATACACAGATAACAGTAGGAGGGTATGTGATATTGTTCAAATGGGGTGAAGGCTTTAGAAATAAGTCGTGATATTGGTGTTGGTTTGATAATCATAGGCTGATAAATGACACAAAGAAAAAGGTGCCAATGATCATTTTAGCATTACATAATGTTTAACATTGCATTTAGTGTATGAGGCTAAAATGCTCGAAGTTTAGAACTTTGATTATTAAAGCACTTTGTAGACTCAATCTGTGATTGCCAATTTTGTTTTGCAGGATGATTTTGAGATGGATCCTCGGTACAGAGCTTATGGAAGGAGGGTATGTGATCTTTGTTTAGAGAAGGTGAAGGTTTTGGGAATGACCGGTTTGGATAACGGTGATGGGTTGATAACAGTAATTGAATTCTTACAGCAGATAATAGAGCTGATGAACAACTTCCCACTGATAAATGTGAAAAATCATAATGTTTTTAACATGTTTGGATATCTGAGGCTGATTGGGTGCTGCAGAAAAACTATTTGTGCCATAGCAGGACAGAGCTAAAATGTTCAATTTGTTTTAGATGCCTTGTCCTTAAGGCTTAATAAGATAGGGACCATCATTCAAGTTATAAGTGTGCTGTTTTAAAAGCCAGAATTTGCCCTTATATTGGTGTAGAGTATAATATAAACAGACTGTCGACCAAAAATGCTGCTTTTCATCTGATGCCTTGTTGAGACAATGCCTAAACCACTTTCTGCACATATTTCAGGAGCTTTTTGCAATTTTCATTTTTTTTATCATTATTTTTTTTTTCCAGGATGATTTTGCGATGGCTCCTCCATACAACGATTACTCTAGAAGGGTATGTGATATAATTTAGATACAGTACAGAATTTTGGTGGGAGATTGATGTCATGTATGGTGGTGCTAGTTAGGTAATGGTGATGGTGTTCTTGAAAGCGTAACAGAGGTGATGGAAAAGTTGCCAGTGCTAAAACATCAAGTCACTATTAGCTGTGTCTGAGTGAAGGTACAGTAATAGTATAGAATAGTTTTGCAGGATGATTTTCCACTGGCTTCCACTTATAGAGACCACCCTATCTGATTTCAGTTAGCTAGGGAAGAAAATTGTTGGGATGTGTGATGATATTAATGCTGGGTATATGATTATGATGGGATTTCTATAGCAGATAATCGAGGTGATGGGTATGCTTTTTAAATGCATGTTATGTTAAGAAGTTGTATGTGTGCTAAACCAGTGATGCGTCACGTTAAGCAGGACTGAGCTGAGTCTTAGGAAGCAGTGAGGATTTGCTTTCATTGCCCCACCTACCAATGCCTCTCGCGTCCCATCTTCTGTCTCTTTAATAAGTTATTGGAGCAGCACAAACCCATGTATTAAACTACTCGCAGGCCACCGAGGAACAACGCAATGACTGCAGAAGGTCAAAATCTAATAGATTCATCAAGTATAGGAGATTTGTTTTCATTTAAGAGGGGGATCGGATTTGGACTTTCTGTGCATCAAACAACACGAAAAAAATACAGATTGGTTGGCCTGGGGTTTTTTTTTTTTTCTTTTGAGAATCAGTCCTCAGGTCTGACTTTAGCATCAACACGACCTGCATTTCTGATTAAGTATATGACTCTATTGATTTTTTTTATTTTATTTTTTTAAGTACACCACAAACCCTAGTGAGGTTATTTGCAGCACCAGCAGAGTAAGCATTCCAGCTGGAGCCACAGCCCCGACTTAATATTTCCTAAAGCATCAAGCTTATTTTATGTCTAACAAGGATGATGAATATAAACATGAATTGCAGAGGTGTAGGAGAGTGATTCAGCGAGTAATGAGTGTGAAGACATGACTGCACTTTGAAGGCCAAACACTTTGATATTTGAGAACAGACGAGCCACTTGCCTCCACCCTTTCCTGGTATATTTTTGTCCTCGGCGTCCAAAGTAATGTGCAGTCACGTGACGTGAAGAGACTGAACTGCTGTCATTTTCGCTTACCGTCTTAAAATATCGGCCTTTCTTTCCCGAGCTCTGCCCCGTAACCCTTTCACGTCGCTGGCTTCTTCGCAGCATTGGAGAATTTGCAGACCAATGGTGACGATGTGATGCTTGCAAAGGAGAGATGCTGTGACAAGGATGACAAACAGGATCTTTACCGATACTCGCAGCGTACCTGTGCCTGAGCTCGGGATTGTGAGGTTTACTCAGCTCGAATCCTCGAACAGATGCTTAAGTGCGCATGTTATTGAGGGGCGAGTCGCAATTTATAAGCAGTTTTACATTTCTACCTTCACCAGTAAAGTCCTCTCTTCTTTTTAAAACCCTGGAGTGCTTTATTCATTGTGACTATCCCTCCATATACAGCAGGGAATGCAGCTCCTTCTTAATACATTCCACTCTGTTAAACAAAAGGAATAGGCAATGTACTCTTGTAAGTTCCACAGTTTTCTCCCATAGCTGAATGACTTAATCATGAGAAACCATTGAGGTCCTCTTTTTTTTTTTTTCTCCTTCTTTGTTAGCTTTAAAAGAATTCTCTGCATAAAACAGCTTGATTATTCTTTGTGTTAAATAAGGGAGCAATACGACAATGGTTGACATTACACTCTTAGAATGTGCTTCCTTTCACCCCAAGGAAAAGCCATGTTTAATCTTTTTGAACTCTAATTCAGAATTGCTCTGTATTCACATCTCCGCTGTCCCTGTTCCTCCTCTCACAAACCACAACCCAGATTCATATTTTCTATTCCGCTGTTGACGATGCAATAACCTTCTTTTTTTGAATGTTTTTGTCTCCTCCTGTCAGTCATTTTTGAGTTCAGCTTCCATGCTCCTGTGCAGAAGATTTGAAACAGTCAAATGATATTGATCTGCTTCTCCAACAGCAGTTGTCAAGAAAGGACAGCCAGAACAGCTCCCAGCATAGTGTTTCCAGCCACCGGAGCGCGCACGCAGACTCGCCTGTGCACTCTTCCCTGGCACCCGCTCTCAGTGAGAGCAACGCGCCCCCACCTCCCTCGCAGCCTTTGCCGGGACTCCCAATCCAGGACTCCCCAGGAGACGGGACCATCCAGAGAAAACCGGACCCCTTTAAGATTTGGGCCCAGTCCAGGAGCATGTATGAAAGTAGGCGTAAGTATATTCATTTCTGGTGGCGGTTGGATGAGGGCAGCATGGGGTATTGGCTCGGTGCAGACCCTTGGTGTCTTGGTGGTACTGCTCATTTTGGGGAACGTTTTGTGCTTGTAAGTAAGCTGGGTCAGATATTTATATTTATTTATTGATCTATGTTTTACTAAAGACTGGCTTGCGCTCAAATGCTCCACTGCACATAGTGATTAACAAATATATTATACCGCCTGTGATAAAACAATAAAACATAAATATTGTAGGAGTCTGTCAAAGAAATTTGTTTGTTGTTATTATTTATTAGGCAAATGACAAATTGAATTAATATTTTTATACCCAAATTTGAGCTGGCACACTGGACTTCACAGAGAAGTCAGAAATTATATATACATTTTTTTTTAAAGTCTGATGTTCTGTTCAACCAGTAAAACTTTTCTGTTCAGGGGTGCAAATTAATGAGCATAATTGAGCTTTGCTATTTTTTCAGCTTTCTTTAATGTAAAATATTGAATTTAAAGCATTTGGCATTAACCTCCTAAGACCTGAACTCTTCCACAGCATGCATTTTTAACTTCTCTTTGATATTTGGGCTGATTGGGACCTGATGAATGTAAAAACAAAGAATTACCAGATTAATTTTTTTACCTAATTTTTGTTTCTAAGAAAAATGAGATCCACATATGAGGATATTCATTTAAAATTTCGATAGAACAGTAGCAGTATAATGTCCTCGTACGTGGATATCAGGCCCTTGTAGAGCAAAATTGAGTATTTTGGTCTAAATAACCCAAAATGCGATGTCCACATATGTGGACGCCAGGTCCCAGGAGGTTAAATATATGGTTTAGAATCAGGGGTGTCAAACTCCAGGCCTCGAGGGCCGGTGTCTTGCAGGTTTTAGACCTGTCCTTGATCCAACGCAGCTGATTTAAATGGCTAAATTACCTCCTCAACATGTCCTGAAGTTCTCCAGAGGCTGGTAATGAACTAATCATTTGATTCAGGTGTGCTGACCCAGGGTGAGATCTAAAACCTGCAGGACACCGGTCCTTGAGGCCTGGAGTTCCCCACTGCTGGTTTAGATAAAAGAGCTTGTGGATGCTGGTGGATTTACCATTACAGAAAAATAAATAAATATAAATAAAGATTTTGGAAGTTATCAGTACTGTTAATTTAGGGCATAAACCTTACATTGGGAGGACATTGTAGAATGTAAAATCAATTCACCTACATATTTTCATATGTACTCCGTCACTGCCTTGAAGGAAAACTGCTGATAGATGTCAGTGATGGTAGATGAGGAGCTTAGCTAATAAAGAAAGCCGTTTACATTTGTTTGTATATAGGCTGTCTTGTAAAATTACTAGAATCTAGCTTTATGTCTACAGGTACATGTATTTTTTTCTGGCATAGCCATGGCAAGCATCTCCTTGGTTTTTTTTCCCCCAAGCTAAGCTAATTGGCTTTTCTTTCACATTTAGCATTCAGCTATCAAAGTGGTGTCAATCTTTGAAACTGAGACTCCACAAGAAACTGAATAGTAATAGTATTTTCCAAAAGAGCTAGCATGCTACTTTGTTACTTTGTTACTAGCTGTAGACATGTAGGCCTCCAGTGTGTTGTTGATTGTGTCCTCTTAAAATTACTAGTTGCCGCTTTCACCCAGTGCCAGACAACAGCACCACTGACACACTTTTATTTTAGACTTCCCTTAAGAGGCACATGGTGTATAATTAGTACAAGAGTGGAGTAGATGTTGGCGGATTGTAAACCTCCCCACCCCCCCGCCTTGGCAAAGCAAGGGGATTGCTCTAATTAAAAAGAATAACCATCATATTCATTGTCAAGTAAAAAAAAAGAGACATCTGCAAAGGGTTTTTATTCTTTCATTTATTTATTTTTTAAAGATCTAATCAGTTTTCCAGGCGCACTTGTTGAGGATTTTCATTATTTAGATGAAGAAGAATGAAAAATGAAGAGCTGAGCGTAGGCAGTGGTTCAGACACCTGTTGGAAAGCTGCCATGATTAGTTGAGTCAATAGTATTTGATTTTGTAATAAATAAATGAATAACAATAATAGAAATGGAGTGAAAGAATCCACAACCAAGGGCGGGAGGGATGTTGTCTACATACCCGCCCTCATATGATGACATCCCAATAGGGAATTTCTAAATTGCCCAGCCAGTTTGATCTGGTAAAATGTTAGAAAAGTAAAAACAAAGAATAATAATAGGAGAGTTGATCAAAACATTTGAAGGGGATGTAAAGAGAAATATAAGAGAAAGCTGAGCACTCTGAGGTATAGAGTCACAAGGAGAAATACCTTGAACAGCACGGGATGAACAGCAGGTGTAAAACCTCCACTTCCTCACGCTTCATTGAGCTCTCTCCATAAAACTCACTCCATAGTTCTCAGGCCTTGGATAGGGCAGAGACATTTTTCCATGCAGCTTTCACTATAATGAAAAACTCTGCTGAGATCAAGGTCTTTAAACTTACCGTGCAGGGAGTGATTTCCATTTGCAGGAAGAAAACGTCCCAAAATCTCGCACAGCATTAGCCTGCTGTAAAAGCGGAGGAAGCTTGCTCGTGCTTTTGTTGGGCTTCATTATGATTATTTTGGGTTTTTAAAAAAAAAAAAATAATAATAATCTCCTTTTTTGTAGCATCATCACTCACAGCTTTGAATAGGGCCGTCTATCTTGGGAAAATATTGATCCGTTCATGCCCAGTTGCCTCACTGTGGGGATCACTTATGGGTCTATTAATGGGCAGGAGCAGCGTGTGCAGTTGACCTTCCTGAGTGCGGGTGCAGATTGCGACAGTTAGCCTTTGACTCTTTCCTCCTCTGGTTCCTCCACAGTAACCCTGTGATAGATTGGAAGAGATAGCTGCGCTCCGTGGGGATTTTAAGTGTTGACTGAAGGAGCAGATTGGAAGCAGACTGCTTATGCTTTCTGCCATCCCACCCTCTCTTAGTGGTTTTAGCGGCCTTGGCAGCAGCAGCTTCAGCTGGAGCAAAAAAGGAAATCTCCCTGAGAGATGTTTGTCTGCACACATAACACATCTGCGCCCATGGAAATGCATGCACACGTACTCATATGGGGATTCAAAGCCGCGTATTTAAAGCAAAGAAGCTCCTATGTACAATGGGATAAGGCCACACGCATGCAAATCATCTCCTCCTGTCCTCTGGGCTCTGAGCTCGCTTCAGTCTCCCCTGCTACATTAACCATGAGCTGTCACTCGCTGCGGTGCGATGCCTCTTTTATATCGCGACACCTTTCGAGTTACTAGCGTACGCACACGGTTGCCTCGTGGCTACGAGTGTGCTGTGACTAGCCATACTCAGGATGGGGGGTCAGGTGGAAGGTGCACTCCAGCATAGCCAAATGATGCATCGCGTGTCACACATCACCTCACAAGACAAACTCTGTAGCCCATTTGAACATCTCTAAGGTTGTCTCAAAAAGCTGCAAGAAAGTGAAACTATACTCGGAAACGATCAGAAGGGAATTATAATCTGATCGTTTCTAATTATGGGAACGATGGACACCGATATCTTTTTTCTCAGCCAGTTTGTTTTAGCTCTAAAATTATACTCTTGGCCCAAAATAGATCCTTTTTATCTTTTGATGGCTCGTTTTTTTTGTTTGTTTTGTTTTTTACTGTCTTTGTGCAGTGTGCTACCACAGTGACAAAGCTTTGAACACAAATGATGACAGTATTTACATGCTGACATAAACAAACATATCTGATTGTTTCAGAAGAGCAGGTGTATTCATTATGCTCACACTGTGGTTGGCTTATTGTGTACCTGAGGGTATTAAATGAAATGTCTGAAGGCATCACGGTGCAGGAATAGAGTTCCCACAAGGCCAACTGTGCTTGTGCATAAGTGTTTATGGCAGCTTGTTGATTTCACAGTTCCAGACTTCCAGGAGCAGGACATTTTCCTGTGGAGAAAGGACACGGGGTTCGGCTTCAGGATCCTCGGAGGCAACGAGCCAGGAGAGCCTGTGAGTCTCTCTCCCTCAATCTTTTTCAATCTCACGGCTGAAATCTCTCCAGTTTGCGTTTCAATTTCCTCACTTTTCACCGTACATCTCCAAAGAAATGGATAAACTGACAAGATTGTGTAGCTTGAATGATGAAAAGGATGCTATATTCCCAGCACTAGTGGGAGCAGCAGCTATAGGATTTTCTTTCAACAGTCTCAACACAACAGTTCTTATCTTCCCCTTGTGTGCGTGTCCATGCTTGTGTATTGGAATTCAGCAATTTCATATCTGTGATTGCTTCTCTCTGATCTGACCAATGTAGCCTTAACCAGTCAGGGAAGAAAAAAAAACCCTGCACACACACCATTTCTTTTTTTCTTTTCCTTTAAAGAGTCAAAGTTGTTTGTTCTTGTTTACACTAGCCTGCACTGCGTCCCCCCCCCTGCTTTTCTTGAAGGGGGAAAAAAATAATGATTTACTTTAGAGCTTTGCTTGGGTTACTGCTGTTACAGGCTTGAGAGAATAGTAAAGATTTAATGCTGAAGTTTAAATTGTAGCTGTGCAGCATGCCAAGTTTATGGCCGCTGAGAAAATCGACACATTTTTATATGTCATGCACTTTAATGTCGTACTTTTTCTTTTTAGAATACCGCTTGATCGCTTTCCATGCATTTATTTTGCAAAGGTGCGGCGTAACGTATAGCTGCGCAGTCTTTGTCGACGCGTGGTTTCGAATGCACGGCAACCTCATTCGTCTGCTGCGTTTCAGATCTACATTGGCCACATAGTCAAGTACGGGGCTGCAGATGAAGATGGACGCCTGCGATCTGGTGATGAGCTGATATGCGTGGATGGAACTGCGGTGGTGGGAAAGTCGCACCAACTGGTGGTCCAGCTGATGCAGCAGGCTGCCAAGCAGGGCCATGTCAACCTCACAGTGCGGCGCAAAAGCACTTACGCTGGTGAGAAGCAAGCAGCTCGAGATGGAGGAGTAGTTTAAGCTTTTTAAAGACCTCCTAAGAGGTCCAAGAGAGGGTTTTTACTGAAGTCCAAGAATACACTCAGGTTGTTGTGGCTCAGGACGTAGAGTAGGTCATTTACTCCAGTCCACATAGCAAAGTGTGTAAGATACTGAAGGGAAAACTGATTCTGATACATCATCCACCAATATGTGGTTCTGTGAAAATACACAGATGGATAGAAAATAGTACCGTAAGAATGTGGCAGTCCATTTATTATTGAATTCTACTGATTTTACTTCAAATAACAGTGACAAATAATACTGCAGCACTTTTAAAGTGTACTGCAAAAGACAAACGGGTATATCCGTCCACAGTGCAACCAATCAGAACATGTTTTATTAAGTCAGTTAATTTCATCCTATTATAAACAGTCAGGATCCAATTTCAAGTAGTTTCAAGTTAAGCTAGTAGCTTTGTTGACCAATAGTCCAAAAATGACCATCATTTGTTTCTCTATTTAGATTCCTTTATGCAGGATTCAGAATTAGCAGAACTGTAATCTTTTGTTTTGTTTTATAAATTGCAAAAAGTATAAATATCTCTAACTGATCAATTTGTTTACATATAGTGTATTCACTGATAACATGTCATTGAATTTTAATGTGTATTGAATCAGTTTTGAGAGCAGTCTGAGATGGCTTCATTTATATTCGGTTTTTGCAGCTTTGCTTACAGTAAAACATTGTTCAGTTTTAGAAATGCACTCCCTGCTTTACCAACAGCCACATTTATGTCAGTCATACTTCCATCAGGAGCTCAGAGGCCTTCTTAATATATATCTAAGGTCAACCTTTCACCTTTTTAGAATTTAGTGTGGGTGTGGAAGTGGTCAGCCGCTACCACGAGCCAACACCCACGCCCCACCGCTGACTTCACTCCGGTCAACACAGCTCTGCTCCTTTAAAAAAAAAAAAAAGGCCCATAAATATGATGGAGAGGGTGGCCAACCTTCGGCCCAATGACAGCAGCCAGACATTAGTGCATTGCTGCTCCCTGTCTGCCTCGGAGCGTCGAGAATATGAGGCGCCTTCCTTGAGCAGCTGTACAGGAAATGAAATGTGGAATGAAATGTCCAGATAGAGCAGGCAGACCACGTCCTCGGTTCATCTTTTGTTGGAAACAGATGAGAGGAGAGATTGTTGAAGAGGCCTTCTTCCAAAGCTGTCCTTTTTTTTTAATCATAAGATAAACTAGGTGTGCTAGAGGAGCTAAATATCTGTTATTTGCCTCCTTTAATATTGTACTGCTCACGTAACGTTTAGGGATGTTGTCATATGTTTTTGCACAGCTTTTCTTTCATTACATTAGGTTCTCACTCTGTTTTGTACATGATTGTCTCCTGAATGTCTCACCTTTGGTTTCACCTCCCTTGTGATCTTTTACTGTTAATCTTCTATATCTGTGTTTTTCTTACCCTCCTGTTTGCACTTTGCACCTCATCTATGTATCTTTCTCACCATATCCTCCTCCTCCTGCCATTTTTAGTTAAAGCAGAGGGAGACATGCCTCCATCGCCGGCGTCTTCGCACCACAGCAGCACCCAGGCGCCCAGTCTCACAGAAGATATTGGGAAGCGCACCCCACAGGGCAGCCAGAACTCCCTCAACACAGTGAGCTCCGGCAGCGGCTCCACCTCTGGCATCGGCAGCGGTGGAGGAGGCGGAGTGGGTGGCGGGGGCGGCGGCAGCGCCGTGGTCGCCGCTGCGGCCGCCACCACCTCCTCTCAGCCGCCCATCGCCACCCCCGCTGTCGTCTCATCCGGTTTGCAGCCCTACGACGTAGAGATCCGCCGCGGCGAGAACGAAGGATTCGGTTTCGTCATCGTCTCGTCGGTGTCGAGGCCCGAAGCTGGCACCACCTTCGGTAAGCACGAGCACCCGCAAACACCACCACCAGCGCACCGTTGATGGCGGCTCATGCTGTTATTTCAAAAATCACTTCTACTCAGCAAAAACCCGAATCACACTTTGGCTTTTGCCTCATCACCGGGGCCTTTTATCTTCTCGTCTGCCCTACGGGAATCCTTTGAATCCTCTATAAAAACCACTGAACGCTAAATAGCCTGACAGCCAGTGCACAGTCTGGCTATTTACAGTCCCACCAGATCAATATCAACACTCTTCAAAGAAGTGGTTCTTCTTTCTCATTTTCATCTGAGCCTGTCAAACCAAGACACTGAAACCCTTTCTTTGCCTGCAGCTGCTGCTCACACTCACATAAGGCTTTCATAATTGATCACAAGTGAAGTAGGTCTTACATAAAGCCACTTGTATTATTCAGCTGAACTTAAATGGCTTGTGCGGAGCAGGTTGGCACTAAAATCCTAATAGCAGTTTAATGAGAATGAGCACTGCAAGAAAGATAAATAGGGGAAATGATCAACGTGAATGGGTTCTATTTATTTTCCAGCATATGATTAGAGATATTCGCTTACTCAAACTTTATCTTCTTTTCTCTTCTTTTTTGTGAGGTTCTTTTTCATTGCTTAGCTGGTGAATGGTGTCGTTTTTCTCTGTTTGATATTGCACAGCAACGCAAGTAAATCAGATTCAGCGTTGCTTTTACAAACTCGTAGCACTGCATCTTTTCTACTCGTACTCCATGTACGTTTTTTGCTCGCTGCTATGGCTTCCTACCTACACTAGAAGGACATTGCACCATGCTCTTCTCTCCCTGTGTGGGTGTACAGCACTGGAAAGGTCTGTGAACGCTTAGCTTTACAGATTGGCTTTTTTTTTTTCTTCTTTTTGTAAAGTGAAGCTCCTTTTCACAGGCCAAAGCAGAAAGCATAGGCTAGTAGATGAGCTTTCATTTCAGTTAACGTATAAAAGAAGATTTATCTCTCCGCTGCTCTTGATATTTCACAGTCCTAGATGGTCAGGTTTATTCAGGGGGACAGAAACGGGTTGGGATCAGATGAGTTTGTTGTGTATTAAAAGTGTGAATGCAGCGGGAAGGATGGAAGAATAATAATGAAAAGTAAGGAGGGGAGAGGGTGGCGAGAGTAATGAGTGATTGGGGGCGTCAGTCTGTAGTGACTGATGTCGGCCTGCAGAGTGAAACAAACAGAGAGACTTCAGGGTAGCTGGTGAGATGTCAGCTCTGATGTATGTTTGCAGAGTCTAACTTTCTGCAGTTGCAGGTGTTTGGGATGTAGATGAAACAGAGCTCTAACTTAACAAGAGTTTTTTTAGATGTTGAGAATCGTTTGGAAAAACTATTTAGAGAAAATAGTAAGACAAATCCTCCTATTTCTTTGCAGTGCACATTTAAATTGACCCTTCTTTTCCAGTGCTTGCATATTATCCTCTTCTTCTTCTCAGTGACTTTTGCTTGGCTGACTGTTGGCTGCGGGTCAATTAACCTTAACCCTTCTTGGTCCTCTTCTTCTGCTCCTTCCCCACTTTTCCCTCCCGTTTTCCTCCTCTCACCAAACACAATCCCCCAACATTTACACGCGCAAACACACACTCAATCACGCATGCATTACACATCCACATCGATGCTGACCATAGCTGGAAATGCTTGTGTGGCCATGCCCCACAAAATAGGACGCATCATTGAGGGAAGCCCAGCAGACCGCTGCGGGAAGTTGAAAGTCGGCGACCGCATCCTGGCTGTGAATGGATGCTCGATCACCAACAAGTCCCACTCGGACATCGTCAACCTCATCAAGGAGGCTGGAAACACAGTTACACTACGCATCATTCCTG
Organism: Haplochromis burtoni; assembly: GCF_018398535.1. Classification (NCBI taxonomy): domain Eukaryota; kingdom Metazoa; phylum Chordata; class Actinopteri; order Cichliformes; family Cichlidae; genus Haplochromis; species Haplochromis burtoni. Next base: position 522,280 of record NW_024582675.1, read on the forward strand.
GAGATGGTGAGTAGAGAAAAGCGAATCCAAAACCAGGTCTGAATTTTTTCCTCATATCAGCTATTATTAGATTCCTGATTATGTTTGAGGAGACTTGTTCTCACTTTCCTGGGTTGTCGTTGTTGTTATTAAGTATTCCTTCGGCGTTATGTAAAGTGCACTTTCTTCAGTGGCTTTCAAAGTGACTATAACGCCTCCGCAGTGTTGACAGGAGTGATTCTTTGGGGATATTTGGGAGGTTGCTGGGTTTTTGTTTTTTTTTTTGTTTTTTTGGTATTTTTTAGCTTCCTGCCTTTGGCGTGCCCGCATTTTTAAAACATGCAAGAGCCGTTTAGATTTCGGTGTGTATGCGTGCGTGAGCGGAGAGAGGGCGAGCGAGACAGGCACCGAGAGATGCTGAGTTTCCTCTGTGCATGTGGGTGTGTCTCCTCTGTCAAAGTGGATTTAAGGAAAAGTTTGTGTGCATTGTATGTTGCGCTGTGCAGCTGAGAACTTTCTGTGCTTTGTGCTGACATATCACCCTGGCGTGCTTCACAAATGCTATTTAATTAAGCGTGCGTGTGTGTGTGCTCATGGAAAGGCAATACTCCCTGTCAACCTGCACACTGGTAGGAATAGGAGCTATTTGTCCGCCGCTCGTTGCTTTCCGCCTCGCTTCTTATGGATGGAGAGGGTTTTTTGTTTCTCCCTTCAGAGCAGTTGATGAGAACAGTGAGCCAAAATTGCTCTGCCAAGAAGACACAGATAGAGCAAGAGAGAAGGCGCTGGCGAGGAATAACTGGATATGCTTTATCGGAAAAGTTCTGGTTTGTGTTTATGTGCGTGTGTCAAACAACCAGACGCCGTCTGACACAGAGGCAGAAAGAGTGTCGGGCAGAGATGGTGGCTTGTGTTTCTAAACTTGTGCCTCTGAATGACTGTTCTGGCTGCCTCCGTTTACAAATGGCTGAGCATTGCCAATTTCTTTGTGGATCAGTCCAATCTTTAAGCTTTCTGATGGGAACGAGCGCCATAGCGAGAGCTTCCTCTAAAGGTGAAGTCTGATTCAGCTCAACCCCCTCACCGTGTGAGAGCACAGATGGAGTTTTGTAGTAGCTGATGCTCGGTACGCCTGCAGTGTCGAGGAAACGAGCATGGGAGTCTTCCTGCTGCTGCTCAGTAATACGTGTACAAGAAACTAATACCTTCATCAGATCTGATGTCTCTGCAGCATAAATTTGGAGCACAGACAAAGCCCTCCTCATTCTTTCCACTGTGTGAGAAAAGAGAGCTAGACATGCTGTATGTGATATGATTTTTATTGTTAGCACAAGTGTAATCTGTAGCTCTCGTATCCTTTTACCCTCTGTAGTGCTCGTTTTCTTTACCTCCCTTGAATTGATTGTACCTGCTGTCCTTCCCGGCTCACGCCATTCAGGGCTGGAGGGCAAATGCATGGTCAAAGCCACAGACGAATTACAGAACGCTTCAGTTCCTTTTCTGTGCACGTTTTATTTACTTATTTATTTAGTTAAACGAGAAAGGGGAAAGCAGGTAGTAGGTCGCACGCAGAAGAGAAGTAATATCCGGAGAGAAAGCAGTCGGAGGAGAGACGAATGAAGAGAGGCGACAAAAGAAGGAAGTGATTCATGCAAATCAGGCAGAGGGAAAGATAGTGATAGTGTTTTTACAGGAGTTAAACGTGAGACTGCAAAACTGAAAGGGTGGTCGAAGGTTTTCCTCGTGGTTCCCCTCTTTGCCGTCTCAAGTGAAGCTCACCTCACCTGCACTCCCGCTCGAGTGGTCGACACTGTAGATCTTGAGCAGCGGGCAAAGGAATGGTTGAGCCACCAGGCTCCAGTGGAGTACCGGAGGGAAAGGAGATTAATAGGTGAGAAGGGAAGTGACCATGAGAAGAATGGCGAGTAGCAGACTGGGGAAGGGGAGGTGCAGAGTTGTAATCGAATGTAGGATGCCGGTAGATGGCCAAGAAGGATGAGGTCGTTAGATAAAACAAAGCTTTCTTTATGCAGCAGGTGTCGCGTGATGACGGCCTGTCTGGTGTTTTTCACTGATAACTGAAAATGAGTGGATCAGTGCAGAGATAAAAGACAGAGTAAGCACGAGCTCTAATGCCACTGGCGTAGATGTTCCCTGCTTGACAATTCAGAGGCAGAAAGGATTAGTTTCAGTCCTAAATGTGATGTACAGCCTTTGGACGTTTACCAAATGATTGATGGCACAAACCGCAGTATTACCCAAGTGTCCGGGAACATGGCTAAGTGGTGAAAGAAGCCTGGAAACTGGTTTCGAGCCTAGTGGTGGACCCTGTAGGTCGGGTTGACACAAGGAAAACAATGAAATGTCTCCACATGTGAAATTTAATTATATCGCCCAGGCTTTCAAGGAAACTGGAGAGGCTTCTGTTAGAGTATGTCTATACAAAATGACAGCATATTCAGTTACAAGCCTTTTCCCCCCCGTCTCCTCATTGGTTGAAAAACACAATCATTCTCGTTCTTTGTTTTTGTTTTGTGTGTTATCTCATGTGACGATATACTTGCTCTTCTTCCGCCCTCCGCAGAATCATCGAACGCATCTCTGTTGACGAATGCAGAGAAGATCGCCACTATAACCACTACTCACACCGCTCAGCAACAGGCCGCACCGGAGGCCAGGTGAGGAGCACGGCAGAAAACAGACTTGCCTAATAATGAAATGTCTTTTGGAGCGACCCCTCGCTTAGGCCTCATATTTCACGCTTTTTCTGTTTCAGGACCAACACTAAACCAAAACAGGAGTCATTTGCCCCGCAAGCCGCCCCTCCCCAGCCCCCCACGCAGCAACTCCCAAGCACTCAGGTGAGGAAGAGAGGCGCCGCAGTCTTAGCAGTTACATCAGTCATGCGGACACCCATCCATTTCATGTCTCCATCAAAACACGCCGGTCCTCTACACTCCATCAACTTTTCTACCCACATCTAATCTAAATTTGTCTCTTCATACATCCATTCAGCTGTTTCGCGATATCTAAACAGTCATTCATCCCCTCCCCTGTCCCTCCATCTATCAACTAATATACCCACTTACCTTCCCAAGGACAAACCAAGTGCATTTTTATTTATTTATCTCTTTACGCCGACCTGCTGGCGTTATCTGAGTGTGCATATTAAGGAAAGCCTGTTTGCTTTCAAAGTAGCCCCTCAGTCCACTCTGTTCACCGCTGAATTAATCTGCTGGTGTGGAGATGGCTTTCACAGATAGCATTGATCCTCCAGCAGAGGAGATTAGGAGGGCGTAAAGACAGGAGCTGCTGAGGCTGTCTGCCCGTCCTTGTGTGGTTCCCAGACCTCCTCCTCTCTCTTCGTCTGCGCCCTCTCTACTTTTTCAGGCCAGGGCCCACGGCATCAATAATTCAGCGTCCTTACACCTGAGCATATGCATGTCCACACGCAATCACACACACGCACGCACACACCCGCGCACACACGAAGGGGAAAAGCGTAGCACAACTGTTAAGGTGAGACTTGCCTGAAGGTGGCAATTGTCCCTTGCCTCTGAAATAGGATCCCCCTTCAAAGGAGACACGCACACACAAGCACGCACAAACGCAGACACACGCGCACACTTGAAACCTGAATCACAAAGGTGACTTTGATGCAAACATCTCCTTTCTCCTCTCACTCTCTCTCCCTCCACACATGGCGTCTGACTCCATCAGGATTCTGAGTTCTACTCCGTGGACCTGGAGCGAGACAACAAAGGCTTCGGCTTCAGCCTGCGAGGAGGCCGCGAGTACAACATGGACCTGTACGTGCTGAGGTTAGCCGAGGACGGAGCAGCTGTTCGCAACGGAAAGATGATGGTATGGACACACAAATGGGAAACGCAGAAGCTCAGAGGTTGTTTTCTCGGGGTCTTGAAAGGGTCACGCCACCAAACACTGAAGTTTAGTTTGACCATCATAAGAACTAGTGCTGGAAAAACAGCACTTACCCAAGTAACACTGCAATCTCGTCGTCTGTGCTCATATTTAGACCATACAAATGGTCAGACAGCCTTTTTTGCAGCCACATAACATGGAGCTGTTTTACAGGAAATGTTGGACGGCCTATTGAAATGTAACCACTGCTTGTACCCCTTTAATATTATACTTAATTATGGAAAACTGTGATGTAATTTTATCAATTTAAGGTTATATGCAGCTGTGTCAACAGGGATGCCAATATTCCCTCAGTAGCTAGAATACCTCCAAATAAGTTTTATTTTTTAACAGCCTGCTTTCTTTGGAAACAGCCAACAGATTGTCTGGAAATAACGGCGGACAGTTCCCTCGGTTGTTTTAGTTAATTTTCTGTAATATAGTCGTCTTCGCATTTGTCAGCATAGTTTGAAATCATCTGAAAAAAGCGTTCTAGTGGAATAATTGTAATGTTAATGAGAAATGTTCGGACTTCATTATTTTTGGTGGAGCTGTGCGAGACATTAGCTCTGCAATTTAGCTAAGAAAAATTACGTCTCTTTCCGGTTTTTTTTCCTTAGTAATCCAGAGTGTTTTTAAAATGAATGTTTAATTTAACTATTTGTCAAATTTTCTCATTCCTTAATCCGTCAGCTTGCCTGAACGCTATAAAATTATCTTTTGTCGGGGGTGCACATAACAGCATATCTGAAAAACGACTGCTGATTGTAACCGTTGTTATAAATACCAATTATAATTTTATAAATCCTTGCCTTCAGGTGCAGCACAAGCCAGTTGACTTTATTGATTAGCTGGGGGTGGGAGGGGGGGTTGATGGCAGCCTTGTAGACCTTACAGCCATCGCAATAATATTATTTATCAGTATAATTGCTTTTGCATAATGTACCCCCAATTACTGCAAGCCATGCTTCACTGACTCGCAAACAGTCACCTCCGGGCTCGGCCATGCAGACGGTTCACTGATTGTAATATGAAGACACGCAAACAGAATATGCACATTTTAATTTATGTTTCACGACAAGCTCGTAAAGTGGCATTCATACATGCCACAAAAGCTGTGATGAAACTGCAATATTTAACCTTTCCATCTGATTAATTGTACATAAATAATAGCACTTTCCCCGGAGTGCTTGATGAAGTGTGAGGTGTTTTTATTTATTCTCTCACTGTGCGTTTGCACGGAGGGAGCCTGTTGGCAGACACTGTTAGAATCTGAGATATAGTTTTTCATATATATTAATATGCTGCAGTTAGGGAGTGTGTGGGAGCGCGTGTGTGTGTGTGTGTGTGTGTGTGTGTGCGCACATTCGTTAGCACATTAGTATATGCATATATGGACCCGGCCGTTGGTGTTTGTGCACCTTGTTAGCAGAGATATTAATAGTCGCAGCTCTGTGAGGCAGGGAGAGGTGTCAGTGAGAGATCCGTATTCTGCCAGAGAAGTATTCCCTTAACGCAGTCAGCACTGACAGATAACCTGAGGAGTGGATTCAAAGAATCAGGAAGCAAAAATGTTTCTTCTAGTTCTCGTTTTTTCTCTGTCGTTCTCCCTCTCTGACTCTCCGTGTCACGCTTGCTGCTTTTTGATGCAGTTTGCCCTCCATATATACTTGTTTTCTTATTGTGCAGATTACCATTCAGCAGATTTGATAATTAACTCCTCCTCATCCCCTCCACCCTTCCCTTCGTGTCATTGTTTCCCTTTGAACCTTATCTTTCTCCTTGTGTACCTTCTTCCCTCCTCTCACTTGTTTTCTTTTGCACCGCGTGTGGCTCTGCGGTCTCCTCCCCTTATTTGGGCTCCTGCTGTCTCTCACCTTTCCCTCTGATTCACCTCTTCTCTTTTCCATTTTCATCTGTCACTCTTGTCCCCCCCCCCGGTCTCCTTCCCACTAGGTCGGCGACGAAATCTTGGAGATCAACGGCGAGAGCACCAAGGGCATGAAGCACGCGCGAGCCATCGAGCTCATCAAGAATGGAGGCCGGCGAGTCCATCTGGTGCTCAAGAGGGGTGACGGCTCTGTGCCTGAATATGGTGGGTCAATCTACGAAAACATTCCCTTCTCGCCCATCTTCACACCCTGAGCCAGGGGACACTCAAGCGGATGGTGGTGGGTTGAAGGTGAAGGAACTAAATCGCTCCCCCTCCCCAAGGATCCTTCACCCCTCCCTGGAGCAAACCTATCAGGGATGGGAGAGGGGAGTCAGGGGGGTGGGGGGTGTTGCTTCGCGCTTTTGGTCTCTTTGTGGTGGCGGTCACTCCTGGGCTTTTTTGGGATTTCGTGGGAGAGCGAGGGGGTCGAGGCTGCTCCTGTGGGTGCTCTCACCCCCTCCTGCTGTCACCTGCTCTCAGTTTTGTCATGTCATCTCGCTGTCACTTTTCACCTTCTGGGCACTGAGCAAAATCACTCTGCTGGGACTTAACAGGAAGGTGGTGGGTCTGATTTTCAGTGCTACATGGAAAAAAAAAAAGGAAACTGTTTACAGGGTTTGACCTGAGTAGTAAAGAAAAAGGAAAGAAAATCAATGTTTCTTGTGGGTGAGAAGTAATATGGATGTCTCTCATTTCTCATTACATGCTAATTTAGCATTAAAAGGAAGAGAAAACTTGATCCGTGGCATCCCGTGATAAAATGGGACCTTTCACAGCTTTGGATAGGATGTGACAAACATATTTATGATATTTATTGAAGGTGAATGTAAGCTACTGAACTACTTTCTAAGTGAGAACTGTGTTGCGAAGAAAAAGACAGTCTAAGGCTTTTTTTTCCCACTTTGCCATTTTCAGTAAATCTCACTGTACTGTGCTTGACATAACTCACTCATCCATGGACTTTTTTTTTGCACCCACTGTCAGTGTTATGGAAAAGCTGTGAAGATAGGGACTCCACCCATCCCCGTTTAAAAAGACGTTGATTCGTTCCAGTTATATTAACTTTTTATAGTGATGATTTAAAAAAAAAAAAAAAAAAGAGGCATTTTTACAAGTATTTTTGTTCAGTGTACAGAGCCATGAATCAAAGCCACATATTAATGGATAAAAGTTTATTGCTGCATGAACATGTCAAAAGTGTAAATTGTTTTTGGTTTTTCCCCCTTCTATTGTCTACTTTCCATAATATTTATGGAACATTTCTTTCTTTTCTGTTTTCCTTTTTTTTTCTAATCGTATTGATTAGTTTTGATAGTCACGAGTCATTTTAAATGTTTTCTTTTTCATTTTGTTGCTTTTTTTTGAGTGGATACATTTTGCCTGTTTTGAAAAGTTCATCAATGTAAAGTTTATTTGAGCTGAGAATGTGCTGTCAAAACCTGCACCGATGTGACATCATGTGAACTTGTATATTTTGGATCATTGTTTGTACTTTTTAAAAATCTTTATTTTTATTATTATTATTTTTTTTTTTTTTAGTTGGCACAACCTTTGACAGTCTCGCCAGTATTTCTTTTGATTTCTATCAGCACTGTAAAACTGCTTAATTTGCTGGTGTGCGTGTGCGTGCGTGTGCGTGCGTGCGTGTGTGTCTGTGCACCAGTCTCACTGTTTCATTTTTTTGATTTTCTGCTGCTTCTTCATTAACGTGTCTAGGCGTGTGTGTGCGCTTGTTTGTGGGTGGGTGTGGCAACTCCTATGTCCGATGTGTGCACGCTTGTTTCCAGGGGACTTTACTCTGTAACTGATGGTCTTCACTGGGTTTGGGCAACTTCCTGGACTGTCTCTTTATTTTGAATGAGTCGATGATCAAATAAACACATTTTTTTTCATTAAGAATCAACACTGAATAATTCTCCTTTTCTTCCTTCTAGTTGGTTCCATATTTTTCTAAACTACTGTGCTCTTCTTTTTTTCTTTCCTTTCTGTTTCTGTGTATCTTCCCTTTCCTCTCGTATTGTGCTGGGCTCTTGTCTTCCTTCAGGGATGGTCGCTCCCCATCTCACTGCATGTATGAGAAATGACAAGATGGGGGAGGCCTCTGTCCTCCAAAATCAGACCACGGTTTGTAGCTGTCCTCCCCTCTCATCTCGGCTCTCTCTCCCACTTCCTGTCTTCCTCTCTCTCTTCTTCTATGTCCTGATGTGCGTGGTGTCGCTTCAGTTCAACCGTGCCTGTGCGCTGCTTCATGCATACAAATCCATTCACCCAACTACATCTCCAGTGTCACCGCTGCCATAGCCGTTCTTTTGGATACTTCATTCATGTCCTAGTTGCAGTCAACCTGTTGGAAACAAGTCAAAAGTGAAAATGCAGATTATTTTATCTTTGGGAATTAGTTTTGATGCTTTCAGACCAGTGGTTCTCTTTGGGAGTCAACTCTTCTCCTCGAGTTGTCCATGATCCATTGTTGAAGGTCTCCAGAATCATTTGCAGTACATTTTCAAACTAAGCTATAATGTTAAAAAGTGTATATCTACAGGTGGAGACTATTTACTCAATTGACAGGAGCCAGAGTTTTACTCCCACTCACTATATCTCAGGGCCGACGATGTGAAGTATTTAGAACAGTGAATGGTTCTTCTGCCATCTCAGCACTTGTAAAGTTTTGTCTTAAAAATGCCATATTGATCAAAGCATTGTTGTCGCAGCTTTTGTTGAAGATTTAGCAAGAGGAAGCTCTCCATACAGTTCTGTTTTTTCTTAGCAAAATGCTAAACTTCACCTGCTGCAACTGCAATGCACTTAGAGCAACTTCTAGTCTCTGGATCTCATCACGACCATTTAATTTATTCTAAAAATTTACAACGTTCCCTGGCAGTACATGAAAGAGCATGGCTAATGAGTCAAATCTAGCAGCATCATCAGTATGAAGCAGCAGTTGTAACCAGCCTCCGGTCCAGCCACCAGAGAAGCCGGCGTTCTGCTTCACAGAGGTGACTTCCCCCTTTAGACCAAGGAGCAGGTTTGTTGTGGGTTTCTTCAAGAAATGGCTGCTTCATAACTCTGTCACTGCCTTTTTTAATCTGTGTAAGCTACACTGTTTTACCATTGGCTGCTGCTGTGCCATCCAACAACTTGCCATCTTTGCTGGTATTAACATCAGAATGGCTTCCATTGAAAGTGTTCTCGGCTTCATGTCTGAGTGACTCAGCATGATAAATGTGAAAGCAGATAGAAGCTTTTAGTGTGTCGATGCATGTTTGATCCCCCTGCCCTCGTTTGTATGTCCCAATGTGTTGCAGACGACAGCACCAACAACATCAGCGCAGCCAACCCAGCCTCAGGGGTACAAAACGCTGCGGAAGTGAACACTCTTCCCCCGAACGGTGCACCATCAGAGTCAAGCGACCCACCAGAACCCCAACAATCATCACGCAGCAAGAAGGAGCCAGGCCGCCGCTCCCACGGCACTGGCAGGCACACACATTCCAACCACCGCCACCACTCCCCCAGCAAGAAAACCAGCACGGGAAAACACAAGGGCAAAAAGTCGACAGGGAAGAACACTCCCAAGAAGAAAGATGACAAGAAAAGTGATGGCCGCCATCGCCACCGCAGCCGCCATCGGTCACCTCATAAGGGGCACACCCGGTCTCGCAGTGCAGATAACGTCCTGGACGACCGACATGGGGGTCAGCGCCGAGGCCGTTCTCCAGACAGGCGCCACCGCCGCCACCGTTCACCCAACCGCTCGCCCCACCGCTCACCCCGTCGCTCACCCTACCGCTCTCCTCGCCGTTCCCCTTATCGTTCCCCTCATCGTTCCCCTCATCGCCATCGGTCCCCCTACCGCACTCGGCAGCAGTCCCCCACCAGACGCCGGGCCCAATCCTCAGACCCCTACCGCCGGTATCGCTCCCCAGAGAGACAGACCCGCAGCACCGAGAAGCCTATTGTGGATGAGCCTGTATTAAAGGAGCCAATCAAAACTCCTGAATCCACCTTCCGTCTGGAAGACAGCACCTTGCGAGAGTCCCCAGCCCTAGACCGCTTAAACAGGGAGGTCACACCGCCACTGCGCAGGGAAGACCGCCTCTATGGAGAAGATAGCCTGCTGATGAAAGCCTCTACCTTGGACAGGTCCTACAGAGGGGGGGATAACCTGCTGAAGGACATGGCGTCTCGCAACCAGAGAGACATCACCCTGCCCAGAGTACGCACTCCAGATTCAGATTCAGCTTACAAGAAGTACAGCACGCTGCTGAGGGGTCGTTCGACTGAGAGGTTTGACAGCACACAGCTGAGGGGTCGTTCGACTGAGAGGTTTGACAGCACACAGCTGAGGGGTCGTTCGACTGAGAGGTTTGACAGGGATGAGCGCTACCCCAGCCGAGACAGCACCCCTGAACCTTGGTACCGCTCCCGCAGTCTCGGACGAGACATATCCCCGATCAGGAGCTTCAGAAGGGACGACTCGGAAGATGAAGAGGACGATGACAATTTTGTGGCGGCTCAAGTGACGCAATACTACAGCACGGTCAAGAACAAGACCAACACCAGTCGCTCATCCAAGCCCACGCTCCCTGAGCCCAAGAAGACCTACAAGGAGAATCCCAAAGACCTGAGCATCTGATTGGACAGCTGTCAGCTGATCACAGCAACCATCCACAAAACACCTCAAATACTCACCATCACTACCACTTTGTTCTACAGAAACGCACCCAACTTGTGTAGACATGCTGACACACACACACACACACACACACACACACACACACACACACACACACACACACTGTAACAACACTGAGTTACTAACAAGGTCGTAGTTTTGAAAGCTGTTTTTTTTTCCTCTTTTTTTTTTTTTTAAAACTGTATATTTGATTTTCTTTGTTTTCTCATTTTGTTTTGGGGTTTGTTTGTTTCTTGTTTTTTTTTTGTTTCTTTGTTTTGTTAAAGTATTCTACATTTACAGATACTCAGACTTTTCCAGAAAATATAAAACCATAAAAAACAATGATGTGCCTAACAACAGTTCCATTAACAAACAACATTTTTGTTTCGGGTTTGATATGTGGAGGGCAGTTTGTGTGCCCCACTGTCAGATGATGAAATATATGTACTTTTCCACAAAGATCCCTTGGAAGTACTGCGCACCTGGGTCACCATAACAGGTGCTCACAATGATGCTGTGCATGTCTTTACCGGTTTCAATGTCTCTCTCTCTCTCTCGCTCTGTCTCTCTGTCTCTCTCTCTCTCTTGCCTTCGTACTCTCTCTCCTTCCAGTGCCACTGTTTTTTAGACATTTGACCAGACTATAGCACAAGCCTGCATTTGTTTGTATATTTTTGACAGTTTGCAGTATGTGTACATTCAGAGGTGATCATTTTAAATGAAGGAAGGGAAAATGAAAAAGTTAAACTATGATGATGATGTTAAAATAAAATAATATATTCAACAAATGAACAGTTGTTTTATCTTTTTTCTCCTTTGTTATTGCCATTGGAGTCATTCTGGGATTGATTGACCTGCTTAAGTAACATGAAAAAAATGCAGATATTGGATGGGAAGAAAGATGTACACTAACAGCTTTTTTTTTTTTTTTTGAGCTCTCATTTTGCCAGGCAGAAAACAAAACAGTGGGGAGACTAACATTGTTATCTCAGCCCTGCCAAAAGTGCATGCATATAGATAAAGCCTTTGAAGAAAAGTAAAGCAAAGAGCTTCTGTCCTTTCCCCAACATCAAAGCCCAAAAGGACGATCTTAAAAATGTTCCTTCACTCCTCTTCACAGCTTACTTTGATTTGTGCCTTTTCAGTGCCCTCTTTCTCCCATCGCCCTCTACGGTCCTTCCCCTTCCTCCTCCATCCACTCTTGTGGTTGCGAGATTTGTCATTTGATACAGAACAAACAGCGGGGATGCTGCGTGTCTATTTCAGGACGGTGACGGCAGAAGGAAGGTGGTGATGCTGGGACAAACAATGTGGAGATTAGATAAAAACCAAGTAGTCACCCTGGGTGAGCGGTAAATACCAATGCACAATATACTTCACCACGGCAATAAAAAACAAAACCCTGAAAGATACACAAGTGCATTTTAACCTCTTTAACATTTCCTAACATTCAGTGATAAGAAATCGGGATGACCTCTCATATCTACCTTCTTCACACTCTAATTTAAGGCATGAGATGCTCATACAGCTTTGTCCCTACACATTAGGACAATGACACCCTTTTGTGTTGCACCACAGTGGATTTAATTTGAACCGACTTCAGCTTTAATTTACAAAAAGAAAAAAGGAATTTTCACCAACTTCTCAAAGGCCTCAAAGGTGATTATGGTAATAAACAGGAAATAAATCTGTTTTTAATGATAAATCCTTCAAGTCTAAAACTCATAGATGTCACCAAATGTTTCCTCCCTCAGGCTGAAGGTGGCTGTAGTCAAGGCAGACTTGGCAGTTGAATAATATCCCATTTCTTTGCCTTGAGAAAGTCTTGGATTGTTTTTGCAGTATGCTTTGGATTACTATCCATCTGCACTGTGAAGCAACGTCCGTTGTTCTTTTTCACAGCATTTGGATGAATCTGAGCAACTTCAGAATTCCTCCTGCTACTTGCTGCTGTCAACAGTCAGGAAAAAACACTAGTCACCCAGCTCCACTGGCAGGCACACATGCCCGCACAGCCTCCACCTTGTTTGACAGATAATGTGATATGTTTCAGATCATGATGTGTTTTTTTTTCCTTCTCAATACTGTTTTCCTCCCACTATTTCCCATCATGTGGTTTCATCTGTCCAAAGCTTGTTTTTAGATGAAACTCTGTATTCCAATTTCCGAAGGAGTCTCTTTTACAGTGATATGCCTCTCTGAGTGTTCTAAAAGTTATGAATGATTTTCATTACCGAGGAAAGAATTTGCAGTCATCTGCTTCAGTTGTCTTCTGTGTCGTCCATTTTTGCGATATTAGGCTTTTTTTTTTTCTTTGCTTTTCTTTAAATTTTATTCAAATTTATCTTTATTCGGTCTCTTGCGTCAGCCTCACTTTGAATCTCGTTTTGAGAGTTAAAAAATGTAAGACTTGGAATCAACTCTGAAATGAAATGGCAGCAGCAGGCCTCACCTGTCTATGAAACCCCTTGTCAGTCAATCGTCCCATCGCTTTAGAGCTCACTATTGAAATGGCTGTCGTTCTGGTTTGTTTGCAAGCTGAAAGCCTGCACTTCAGTCGCATTGATCGTTTGCTTTTAAGCCCACTTTGCTGTTGAAAAAAAAAAACAGATGAGCCAGGAAAAAGAAATGTTATGGAGCTAACTGTATGTTTACACAAATATGGGGAGAATTTAAGATTTTCTGAGCTTGCATCATATGAAGTTTGTGCTTTTTCCTGCAGCACATGCCAAGGTACTTAATGCCATATGTTCAAAAATCTGCATTCAAGATTACCCTGTGGACACAATCTGTGCAGCTCATAAGAGGAAATGTGAAACAGAGTTAAAGCATCGTGATCAAACGGTAACATATCAGAGCTTTTTTCTGGCCCAGTTTCTGTGCAATTCAAGGGAGCCTCAATGCATTCCACTCCTTTTGATGCAATGATCTGAAACTGTTTTTGCATAGCTACATTTATGGGATGTGCACTAGTGTGGAAGCATTACATGGAAATTCTTCGGCTCACTTTTTAGTAAGTGCAAAAATCCAAGTTGCAAATATCCATTTGAGTATATTTAATGCAGGCTATACGATTTGCATTGTTTTCATTGGATGCCGACATTTTTCCCTATTAGAGAAGCATGTGTTATTTAGTATTTCTACAGAATACAGAGGGCTGGAGTTTGTATCCTGCAAACACATTTCTCTTCCCTGTCCCCTCACAGAAGAGGAAACCATTCCTAAATAATGGATGCAATCCACTTTCCAGCACCGAAAATCTCTTCTCCCTTCTCTTTAAATATCTCTGCCCCCTCTTTATCAAGACCTATTCCACTCTCCATCATCTGACGCAGGAGCAGAGCCCCTGGTTTTATTTCTTGTGTTATCCCAGAAATGATTAACAACACGTGTCTTGGGACAATTTATCATGTCAGTGTCAGGCAGGAGGAAGCAGCAGTAATAAAATGTCCAATAACAACATGAGTGTTCACTGACAGCCTCTTTTCTCCCATCAGCTAAGCTTCAGGTGCTCTTGCTCTGACCTTAGAGATCCTCTACTGCCCTGTTGCCATGGCAACACTAATGCAACGGGCTCTTCCCTTAAGCTGACAGCAGACAAGAATTGTAGACGTGCACATATGAAGGCTGGGGGGAGAAGAGAAAACAACAGCACTGGGTTATTTTTGGCTGTGTGCTGAGGATCAAGATGATTTCACTTAGAAGAAAGAAAAAGTTTCACAATTGTATTTATTTATCTTTTTCAAAGAGTTAAGGCTATCTATTCAAAAGCAAAGTGTGAGGAGCCTGGTCCCAGCTGTAATCAGTCAGTTAAAAAATAAATCCACAAGCATTGTGTCAAATAATCAGCAGCGTAGAGCTAGCTAATGCATAATTGGTGTTTTCTTTCCTTTTCCTGAACAGTCCTGTTTCCTTGTGTGAGATTATTATACTATCTTATGCCACCTTATACTTCTAATCAAAGAATTGTTGAATCATTATACGGCTACAAGCCACATTATGCCTTGGATTAAAGATTGTGAAATCATTACACTGTTTTATGATGCATTATACTGCTGATTTATAAGAAATACTGTTTTCAGAGAATCATGGCCTTATTTGTCTGATTAGAAAGAACAGAACATACTGCACAGGAAGCCGAGGTCATAACTTAGGCTCACTGAGAGAGAAAGAATGTGGATGTTTAGGTTTTATGACTTTGGAGGGGGCTGAAGCTATAAGAATTACAAAACGGTTAGACACTTCGAGATCTGACGGACACCCTCCTGTCCACTTCTCCCATCTGGACGTTTGTAATGCTCAAAGTGTTGTATGGAATAAAGAGATTGTTGACTGAGCATTTATACACACAGTGTGTTTCTTCCTTCAGCCCAAAAACCAAAGAATTGGGATATTTAACACTTGCTAATTTGTAGATAGAACTTGACATTTAAAAAAATTTCAAAATTGATATTTTATATGCCAAAAAAACTGTTTACTAGCTGTGTTTTCAATCATTATATATGCTTCAATGCTGAGTACAAGAAGTAGTTCTGTAATTGAGGGTGTGTATATTCTTCCATGTGTTTTAAAATGCTCACTAATACATAGACTGTATATAAAAGATGGATATATCCAGCGTGGCATTGCCCGGATGATCTGATATTGTCGTGTTGGTGTTGTTCCTAGATCATCATGAAAATGTTGTTCCAGGTTCAACATTGCAAGTGACCAATCCCAAGCCATTTGTGCATTTATGAAATTCCAATGTTGCAAGGACAATATTAATTCTGCTTACCGTTTATTAATGGGTCAGGGTTAGGATCAGGGTCCGTTGATCGGCGGACAGAGGTGGTTTCTCGCAGCTTAAGTACAGTTTTTTGTTTTACGGCGGTTTTTCCCGAAGTCGCAAAAGTATGACGTCACAACATTCTGATTGGTCACTTGCAATGTTGATCCTGGAACAACATTTAGTATGATGATCTGGGAACAACACCAACACGACGATATCAGATCGTGCGGCATTGCCCAGTGGTTTCTGTGGTCTACATTTTGAATGCAGACCTAGATATTAATATCTGTGGCAACTGCCTTTCCCATTGGTAGAACTTTAGGTTTTTGAGGTTGCATTGTTGGTGAGCTGCTCCATTTTCTACTTTATTCCAGACTAAACTATCTCAATACTTTTTAAAAAGTCCAAAATGTTTTATATAGTCCAAAGATAATTCCCCAAAATACAGCCCCAAACCATCACACAGCATGTTTTACAGATGGCTGTAAACACTCACTGTTGTACTTCTTCTCTGGGCCTTTGTACCACAAAGTTCAAATCTGGAGACATCGCTCCATCAGACTTGTTGTCTCTGATTTTCGCACCAGCTCTTGGTGTGAAAATCAGTTTCTCCTAGTTTCCCTTCCTTATGAATGGCTTATTGTCAGGCACTCTTTCAATGAGACCATTTCAGAAAACAGTCGATGAATCAACTTACGGGCCAGATACATCTCTCAGGTCCTGTGTCAGGTCTTTGCTGTTTTTTCCTATTCGAATTCTTAAAGGCCTGACTTTCAGTATGTTTCGATCCAATCAGCTGTTCATTACACTTCCCACATTGAAATAGACGTCAGCATGAACAATCGAATGTTCGCCATTACCTGCCCGAAACCGGAAGTGACGTCATTTTCGCGGAAAATGTTTTTTTTTTTTTACTTGTAGCCCCTAGAAGCCTATACTGGTGTTTTTATAAGTCATGTTTAACTTTATGCTTTTCTGAATAGTTTCTGGGATGCTTAGAACTCAAATTGCACTGCTTAAAATAGTTTATTTTGATGCACATGCTGTTTTCTTTGCAAATTTGCATCATAAGATTGTTTTTCGTTTTTTCTGCAGTATATAAAAATTTGTGTATCTCAAAAATAAAACTATGAAGCCAGTCCAAATAAATTTCCTGTTGTTGTAAACTATTTTTTGCAACTTTTTTGTATTTAAAGTTTTGAGGGATAAACCTCTTAAATTTCTCCAAGTAGAAATATATGTAAAAAAATCAAAAATGATTTTCAATTTTTTTGTAGTTTATTGCAGTTTATGTCGTTACTATGGACTTAATGCATACATATTATTAAAATGTGGGCTATAATAGTTGTATTGATGTACAGCAACTTGTAATGCTCCCTAAAATGGCACTACAGCATGTAAAAATATAAAGTAAGCTCTGGCGGCCTTGGTTCTATGGTAGGTCTTAAAGGGTTAATGAACAACAAAAAGGAAATTACATCTGAAAAATGGCCGAAGACTGGACTGAAAATGAGTGTAAAAGCAACCAATGTCCAAAGAAAAACTTTGAAAGACGATTTGAAAGCCTGGAGAACTGTTGCTCAAGACAGCTTTAAAAAGTACAAGAAAGTCTGACTCCATTAAAGCAAAATGTAAAGACTTTTTCACAGCACTGTAAGTACTCATTTATGTGCAAGTGTTGCTGCTGTGGGTGAGGCGTGTGATTATATTGAAACTTGTTTGTTTTCTTAAAAAGAGGATCGGTGGACTCCAGTAATAGCACGCAAGAGCTGAGGCATGCATCAGAATCAGGGCTCATCTAGGGGAAGTCTTGATTGTTTAAGTTGACAAAATATCACTTGTGATTTGATCTTAAAGTCCCATATGTGACTTCATAAGTGGAGGGTTCGTGTCCCCTGAATGACCCTTCCTTCAGCAATGCCAAGACACTGAACGTTTGCCTTCCCTTGAGGCATCACCTCTGGCTTTCCTTTGCTCAAACGTGTCCATGCGTGAGTGTCTAATAAATAAATCTCTCACTTTGTGCAGTTAGCGTGCGTCAAGTCTTTTTCAGGTCTGTGTCCCCTTGAATGCAAGCAGTTCCCCTGATCAGAGGTATGGCTAACACCTCATGGAAAGAATAATAGAATTTTCAGATTGTCTTCTTCCCTTTCAGAAGAGAAGTGGCCCACTGAAAGGTGCTCTGAGCTGAGGCAATGAAATAGTTATACTTTCATAAGAAATACATGTGGAGATGTCCGCTTTCCTGTTGCACTGTTAAATGATTCATTTGAAAAACTTTGTGTGAGGCCATTTGGTCATGGTTACTTCAGGAAGACTTTCTTCTACACGATATTTTGAGCATGCACAGTATGCATATGGAGTATGAAAAGCGTGTACATGGTCTGCAAAAATGCTAAGATAAAGTTGGTGGGATGGGTTAAAGTAACATCCACGTGGATGGCAGGACCCAACGTTTCCTAGCAGAACGTTGCCCACAATTTGGCCCTTGTCAAATTAGGTCTGGGACCTTCATGTTCCAGATATCAGTTGTCACACATGAAAATGTATTTCTCTCATTCAAAAGATGCACGTGATTTATGTCTTATGCATTTGTTTTCAAAGGTTTATGGGGTCACATCTGGGTGTGCCATAGACCCCGAACAACTGTACAAAAAAAAGAGAAATGCATACTGAAATATTAATACTACAATACTGATTAAAACCACACACGAGACCAAAGCTCGAACCAGTAGCCCTACATGTAACCTTCACTCATGTCCTCATCCAGATGCGGTGCTGACACGCATTCACGCCCACATGTTTGCACTCTGAACAGAGCCACAGTATCTAGTCTGAAAGTCTGGTGCTTCTGAAAGTGCTGACATGCAGGGAAGTGCATTTGAATGGTGATGTGCACAGCTACTGATGCTCACTGTGAAATATTTTGTTTGAAAGGTAATATAACATCTTGGTTTGTGGGGGGTGAATATGCACGACAACATAGTCGGCGGTCATTAATTTTTCAACTTTAATGAGCGAAGCTAGAGCGAGCGGCAAACTCATTCGAGATTTCCTCCTCTACTCTGCGCCGCACTATTCACACTCATTTGTATGAGTCAAATCTGCCACTTCTGTTCATGGTACCTTTGAGTTTTACTTTGCAATGAGCTCACGGGACGCAGCTTGGTCCTTCTGTCAGTATTACATGTGAGATTGGCCGCCCTGTCCTGTCAGCAGAAGGAGGACACATGAACAGTCCGTCACGCATGTGATGTAGCCTTCCTGTTCTGTGCCATTGTGAGCAATCCATCAGGTTAACACCAAATCCCATTAGTTGCTATGTAATCAAGCACTTCCTCAGTAATGACTGTAATGTGTGTGTTACGACTGTATGATCCGCACTGCCTGCCTGTGTTGTCAACAAACTCGGAGAGGAAATCAGTCATGTTCGGCGCAGGTCTACAGGCAAACATGCTTCAAAGCGCTGCCTTCCCTTCAGCATCATTTCTTTTTTTAGTTTTGACAATGTCAGGTTAAATATTGATGCTCTGAAGTTGCTTCAAAGGAGCTGAGGAGAGAGGGAGTGAGCGTTACTTTGGCAACGTACAAAAGGAGTACTGAGAGTTTTGCTAACTGGGTGAGGAATTTGGAAAAGGAGGAAACAAAAAGACCTGAGATAGACTATTCTCATTCATACACATAGAGGTGAACAAGTTCTAGTAATGCCTTTTACATTGGATTTATTAGTTCTGAGTGTTATACAAATTCATAGACATAGGAGGTTGTTGTCCTTGGATAATAGCGCTCGCAGTTCTAATGATGTGAACTGAATTCACAACTACACCCGGGCTTGTTCTTAAACATCTTTTGGATGAGACTACTTCTCAAGGCTAAATCCCTTTATTCAAGTACCAAACACCTGTATTCCATTACTCGGCATGCAGATGATACCAAATGGTATATTTGCAATGCTTGAATATACTTCTTTTTGGTAACCTTCATACATTAATAAATGGCACCTGGCAACAGCAGTGTAGGTTTGGCTTTAGCTTTGGAGGAAAACACATTAGGGCCTACAGTCTTTCAAGAAATTTTGACCATCAGATACTTAATTTTCCACCATCTGGTGAATTTTAATGCACCGATTTGTGATTTTTATGCATCATTGTATGGTGGAAATGGAAGAAATAAATATTGGCACTATCTAGCAATTAAAAAATATATAACAAAACAAACACCCAGCACGCCCCTGCGGGCGGTTTATCCTTCAAGCTCGGGTCCTCTACCAGAGGCCTGGGAGCTTGAGGGTCCTGCGCAGTATCTTAGCTGTTCCCAGGACTGCGCTCTTCTGGACAGAGATCTCCGATGTTATTCCCGGGATCTGCTGGAGCCACTCGCCTAGCTTGGGAGTCACCGCACCTAGTGCTCCGATTACCACGGGGACCACCGTCACCTTCACCCTCCACATCCTCTCGAGCTCTTCTCTGAGCTCTTGGTATTTCTCCAGCTTCTCGTGTTCCTTCTTCCTGATATTGCTGTCATTCGGAACCGCTACATCGATCACTACGGCCGTCTTCTTCTGTTTGTCTACCACCACTATGTCCGGTTGGTTAGCCGGACATATATATCTATATCTATATCTATATATATTATAATATGGGCATGATAATACAGTGATGCTCTGGTATTCTGCTGTTAGGGTTTAATCCAAGGACTCAATAGCAGGACACTGATTAAATTGCTTATTAAAAAGTTTTAATGCAGGTTTCAGGACTGTGCAACAGCAGGTAATGCTCAAATTCGGTTTTCCAGAGACGAGACTTCACTCAGTTAAGTATTCTTTAAATTACAGTGAAGGTATGGCTTTCCACTCTTCCAGCAAAAAGTCTAAGCTTCCAGTTTCCCACAAGTTCCAAGACTGGCAAGTATCTGAGACACAGTGAGAGTGGGATTTCAAGGAGGGAGAAGACGAGCACAAGTACAAGTTACTCAGGTAACTGGAGAGAAAGTGAGCAAAGCAGAGTAGAATTCTGGCCTGAGTTACAGTACCACATACGTAGGACACGACAGAAGAGGAGAGTCAGGAGTGGGGACTGAAACCAGGAGGAGGAGGACACTAGACTACAGGGGTACCAGGAAAATTGTTTCCAAAAATATTGCCAAATCTTTTTATTGTAATGCTCAGGCAACACATGTACATACAATTTATACTTCTGTGAGTGTTTTAAAATGTTTTCCTGGTTCCACAAATGAGCAACTCAGATCTTATGACAGTTGGTAATTCGGTTTGGTGATGAAACTGTTTACCTGCAACTGTTTCTGCCCAGTCTTCCTAGGCCAGCTGAGAGATATAACCAGCGTGTCCTGGGCCTCCTTCTGGTGGGACATGCCCAGAACACCTCCAGAGGTGGAGGAGGACACTAGACTACGGGGTAGCAGGAAAATTGCTTTCAAAAATTTGCCGAAAACTGAATGCAATGCAATTAAATCTCTAAAACCCATATTTTATTTACAATAGAAAACCGAAACCATATCAAATGTTTAACCTGGGAAAATGTACCTAAAAATACATGTTAACACATTTATGAATTGGATGCCAAAAATGTGATTTGCAACGTTTTTAGATCAGGCACACACAAAAAAAAAAAGAGTAGGAAAAGGAAAAGATTTACAATTCTACGGAAAAATAGTCATTTTGATGGCCAGATGGTCATTCTCCTCTTCAGTTGGAGGGATGGGGCATCCATATTTTCCAAAACGAATTCTACATTTAGGTCCTAAATGTTGACTTTAAGTAATCTGATTACATGTACATTTTCCATGTAATTAATCTTTGATTTCATATATTTCAGTTGCATGTCATTCGAAATGGTTGCTTTATGTTTATGAGGACCAAAAATAAGCTTTTTAATTGAGTGTGGATTTGACTGACTGCAGAGGTTTTCTCCTGAACCATTTTCACATCATAGCATCTTTGAGTCTTAACCTGCGTTTTGGATGGCATAGAAAATTATGTTCACGGACAGTGATTTCTGAGCCAATGCTCAGAAGTCAGTGTGGACATTTGGTACATTTCCATATTGGGTATTGTGTCCTTGGGCAAGACACTTCACCCGTTGCCTACTGGTGGTGGTCAGAGGGCCCGGTGGCGCCAGTGTCTGGCAGCCTCGCCTCTGTCAGTGCGCCCCAGGGTGGCTGTGGCTACAATGTAGCTTGCCATCACCAGTGTGTGAATGTGTGTGTGAATGGGTGGATGACTGGATATGTAAAGCGCTTTGGGGTCCTTAGGGACTAGTAAAGCGCTATATAAATACAGGCCATTTATCCAATATGGATTTTTTTGCATGCACAGAGATTTCTTCAGATTTTCATAATCTTTTCATGATATTTTGTAATGTAGATGATGAAATATTCAAATTCTTTGAAATTGTACATTGAGGAACATTATTCTGAAATTTGAAGATACGTTTGTTATATTTATTTATCTTTTTTGCAGATTCTTTCACTTCTGAGAAATGCTGCTTCTCAAAGATGCTCTTTTTTTTTTTTTTACAACCAAGCATGTTATTGACCTGTTGCCTGTTAACCTAATTTCCCTCCAGCTGTTTCTGTTTTGTACTGCTCACTTTTCTTGCTCTTTTTTCTTTTTTAAGTGACTTCATCTCAAAAAAGTTGAGACTCACATTACTGCCATTAAATTCAAAGATGTTTAATGTTTTTGTAAACTGGGATATTTTTAAGTTTAAACATTTCATATGTTTTTTCTAACGTTCTCCTTAATAAAACATGAGTTTATAAAATTTGTAAATTTTCGTATAGGGTCCAGTCGTTTTTGGACAATGGGCTGTAATATATTCCAGCAAAAGCAAACATTTCTTCCGCTGACATTTTTACATTGTAATCAAATATTCTAATACTTACTGTACATCAAACCAATGCACTAAGAACAGCACTGGAATCCAAAGTTCAAAAAAATCGTATTTTAGGTTAGGAGTCAGTTTTTGGACTGTATATGACACAAAGTTTTGAATTTGTAATATTTAAAATGATCTGGATCTCCTACTGGCTGACTGCTTTCTTGTAATTAGGCTATGACAGGCGTGTTTAAATGGGCTTGCAGGTGTTTGAAGACTAACTCGTGTTATTCCTAATGAGAACTCCTGCAAACAGCTGCTGCTCCTTCAGGCTATATGAGGTTGTGATAAACTATTTCAGGGTCTTGATAGACACTAAACCGTTTCACTAGCTGGCCACTAGGTGTCTCGGTGATGTTGGGTTTTTGTTTAAGAAAAAAAAATCTTGATTTACAGTCATGTCTTCAAATGAGCTCTCACAGAGTGTAATTTGTCCCTCGGCTGAAAAAAACAACACCGGTTGGCCACATAAGTAGAGGGAGTAAGAGCTCTACAGTTTGACCTGGCTGATGTGGAGGATCCAGCTGAAGTGGCTTCATTATTGTTATTCTGAGTGGATGAGTGCTGGTTTTCCTTTTTGCTGATGAGATGGCAGAAAACTCCCAGAACACTCCTGTGACACTTCAAAGACAGTGCTGAAGAGAAGCAGGTTTAGTGCTAGAAGAAGCAGCTGAGGACACGAAATCACAATGTTCTGGCAGTGTGAAAGATTTTACACTGCCACCTAACTTAGTCTGTCATAGATCAGGTTGTATTTAATAATTAAACATTTGAAAAAAAGGATATTTATTTTAAAGGCACAACACTAAAATCCCAATATCTTCTAGAAAATGCATACAAAATGCAAAAATGTTGTAAAAATCAAATGCATTTTAACGAGCAGTTATTAAGCTGCAATTTATCTTTAATGCAGGTGTTTTATTAAAAGTCAAAAAAGCTGCTTATCTGAACTCGGCTGATTAGCTGAATACATTAATTACTTACACACATTTTCATAAGGAGTTGAGCTGCAACGACTCAGTGTTTGTAACTGTATAACCTGCACAACGTTGCTATGGTTTCCGTTATAAAATCCAGGCCTAGAGCGCAACAAATAATAATATCCTCATATCCCACACTTGTTAATCATTTCCACTAATTCTTCTGTGAAATGACTCATGTAATTTAAATTGGTACAATTATTATATTATGACTGGTAACTTGACATTATTAAAGAAGCGCAGCATACCTCCAACAAGGCTGAAGATTCCTCTCATACTATCCATGAATGGCATTCCTGGATATAAAAGGATATCCAGCTGCAGATTAGTTTTTACATTTTCTTCAGACAATCAAGGCCAGCACTGCAAGTACACACACTGTTTGTATTTGTAAAGATACGATCCAAAATGTACAATGTTGCCATAATCCACAATGATAAAAATTAAACTCAAGGCTTCAGATAAACTCAAAAAATGAATCACTTCTAGCTAAAAGATGGACATATCAATCACAAAGCTTTCTTAGCAGAAGTAAAACTCTTGTTCATCAGGGTTGTTGCAATTTTGGGTCGGCAACCCGTTCTTTGGTTAAGTATGTTAGGGTTTGAAAGCATAACAATAATTCAAATTGTAAACAAAAACAGCCGGTGCAATACGGGAAATTTAAGATGCTTCCTTTGGAATATTTTAAACTTTAATAAAAATAGATTAGACTTTCACAAACTCTTAGCCGAGAGTTACAAATATGAATATATAAGAAAAATATGACATGAAACTCAGATTTCTGAAGGTAAAATAGACAGGCAATAAATTATTGATCCTATTGTGCATCAGCTTTCTTGAAAATCAATTTGGACAGTTTATATATTGGTAACAATTGAAAAAAATAAAGTGAAAACTACAACTTTCTTTGGTTTCTAATGTGGGATATGCCAAAAAAGACTTTCGTTTAAATACTGTAGTTGCTACAGAAGACTGTGGTTACATTGCACTTGTTAAAAAGAATTAACCCACCACTTGTCTTGAAAAATAACAGATTACTTTATATCCGATTTATAAATGAAAAGATTTTACAAACATAAACATAAGCATGATTATAAAATGCTGTCTCAGCAGGGAAAATCATCAGTTAAGGTTTGTGTCCCACAGTGGCATCTTGTGGCCAGTTTTAGACATCACAGTCTTATGCCCTCAAAGCTGTGTGAACAGACTGTTTTCAGATTTGTGGCAAATGGTGTAAACATGCCGTCGCCTCGCCAACCATAACTCACGAAGCTGAGTGTGACTGATGCTCGAAAAGAAGAGCAATCTGCGTTTCCCGCCCCCGTTCTCCATTATAAAAACCTTGGGTTCCCTGCCAGTGTGTCACACATCTGAGGCCAAGGACTCCATCAGAGAAACGGATCAATATGTCACCGAAGGAATTTCTGTGCATGTATGTGTGTTTGACTGTATTCATCAAAGCCAGGGTTGGAGAGGAGATGACCGTCTGAAGCTTCTTTGTTCACAGTATTGATTCAGTCCAACAGAGTGTGAGCAGATTCCACTGGGGCAAATGCTGACTCTGGGTCAGTGATATTGTGGTGAGACGCCCTCTACTGTTGCTTGTGTTTGGATATTCAAGTGCTTTTTGAAGCATGCATAGTTCTCGGTGGTTCAGGGTTTCCCATTTTCCGTTGACCTGTTTGGATTTTAAAGAACACACACCATCTGGTAATACACTGGTCTCACTGTACAGAGGATGTAAGAGGATGAATCTTATCAGTGGAGTTGAGCACACTACATGTTCTTTTTTTTGGAAGCTCTGCAAACTCAAATCACAGATTGCCAAATGCCAAAGGTTGTATAAGGCCTCTTAGACTGTTTCCTTTAATGAGTGATATAAAAGTCTTCTAGCTTAGGCTGCAAAGAGGGCTGGAAGGCCTGCGTGGGTCGATTCGGTGTTTACTACATGAAAAAGAATGATTGCATGCCTCCCTATATACACTGTGCGTCTATCCAGCAAACACACTCACGGACAATTAACACATGGTTTGCTTTCAAGTTGAGTTATGACCCGACCACTGCACGGTGCGTTTTCCAT
Source organism: Haplochromis burtoni (assembly GCF_018398535.1). Taxonomy (NCBI): domain Eukaryota; kingdom Metazoa; phylum Chordata; class Actinopteri; order Cichliformes; family Cichlidae; genus Haplochromis; species Haplochromis burtoni. Next base: position 547,521 of record NW_024582675.1, read on the forward strand.
GGCCCTTTATGCATCACTACATCAAAGTGCTAGTTCATCTTTAACACGGCAGAGTTAACGACAGGCTGTGAGGACCGGACACACAGTCATCAGCAGAACCCACTACAGAATTATGCTGAGCCAACACAAGTTAAGTGATTTCTCATGGGCCCTTTCAGAGTTTTTATTCCCATTATAACAGCAGCTCCACTGTAAGGACCATTTTGTAGGGAGTTCTGGTTAAGAGCAAAGATTCATGTGGAGTGACAGCTTGTATTAGAGAGCCCCATAAACACAATGAGATAAAGTTGGAATGCATATTCCACACAAAGTTAAGAGAACATAAGGCAATAACTGACTTAAAGCTGCAAATCTGGGAATGCATTAACATATACAACACACATACAGTATATATATATATATATACTGTGTACACAAATTAAATTGCTTTTGCAGTGCAACATACATACACACAGTTGATCTCCACCACAGAGGGAATTGCAAGAAGTTCCACAGCATGCTAATAAGGCTGCAGTCAGCCAAGAAAAACACAAATCAGATATACATCTGCGTTCTGACCTCGAATGGCTTGCTGCATAATACAAAGCAGAAATAATGAACGATACATTTGGAATAAACATTTCCACAAATGATAGAGTTAGCGTGGCCTGATTATTGTCAGTGTGCCTGAGGCTGTGGAGATCTGGAGACTGTAGTTGTTTTCTGCACAGTATTGAGTTGTATCATGGCACCAAACAGTCCTGAGACACTCTCTGTGCTCTCTGTTTTTAGGGCTTCTTCTTTGTTGCGCAGAACAAAGACTGTTTGGTTGCTTGAACAAAGATAGGCATGCTTTGGGTTGACTGTGGTGGCTGTAAACTTCCTGCTGAGTGTGCTCTACTGGTGTAAAGTGGCTGACCAGAGGAAACTGGGTTCTTTGGAGTGGGCACGCAAAGGCAGTCCTTTCAGAAAACCAGGCTGCATCCCAACTAGTAGGTAGATTTTTACAGCTGGGAAGATCTAGTGATAAACTAGTAAGTTATTATTTTTTTCTTTTCTTTTTAACTGTAGAAAGGAAGCTGTTGTGTCAGCATATATACCTAACTATAAAAATTTTAAATGGTAAATGGACTAGCTCTTATATAGTGCTTTTCTACTGTTTTTGAGCACTCAAAGTGCTCCGTAAAACATGCCTCATTAACCTATTCACACAAACGCTTACTTATCTAACTCTTTCACACATATATTCATACACACTGCTGATGAATGCACCGGAGAGCAACTTGAGGTCCAAGTAAAATTCCTTAGACAACCAGACTGGAGCATCCAAGGCTGAACCACCGACCTTGTGATTGGTAGAGAACTCTCTCCACCCCTGAGCTACAGCTGTGCGTATATTTAAAATACATTGGGTTAGCTATGATCAAAACACATTAATTGTGAAAGGTGACCTAGCCTTAAATGCTGTCAAATTTGTGAGGGACACCCAATTGGGAGAAAGCTGGCTTAAAGAGAGGGCGGCCTTAGAACAGATCTGAACTAAACATCGAACTGAAGGTAGAATAAATGGACAGCACAGCGGCCCAGTAGAAGATGAATAAGGATTTTTTGAACTGTTGACTCTTTACCCCATAAAGATGACATTAGACAACCTCCGCTGTACCCTTAGTGACACGTTTTAGCACAGGAAGAGGTTCTGGGTTTTTCCAAGAGTAGCCCAGAGATTATCTTCACTAACTTCTGATGCAGAACCAGTCATTTAGCTCAGGAAGCATGGGTGGAATATGACAAAAGTTACCTCTAATACACATCCAAAGGTGAAAAAGAGTTAAAATAGGGAGCTTTAAACATCATGGTCTGGATCACTCCCTGTGAAAAAATTGCATTGTTACTTACAGCTTTAACATTTTGATCCCCGTCGGATCTCTGTCAGCTTAAGTTATATATGCAACTGAATGACTGGCTAATTACTGAGTAGCAACAACTGTGAATCAAACTCACTAAGGTTAGTAAAGTTATACCTATGGAAGATCCTGGAGCAAAGAGATGACTTTCTCTATTATCAATGGCAGCAACATTAAAATGTAGATAGAAAAGAGATTACTGTATTCTTTCAGAACAACGATTCATATTTCTCCAGTAAAATTCCAAGCATGAAAAAGGTTTGACCTGGAACAATAAAGTCACAACACTTCGTAGATTCCCTCAGCTCTACAAAATATTTATTCATCTTTCAGTTCAGTGGGTTTTTTTTTCCATCTTCAGATATTTTCAGAAAATCAAATATAGTTATCACATCTGATAGACTGACTGCCTACCAGAACCACACAGGAGTCAAAGTTGCTGCTGAATTCAGAACTTAACAGCTAAAAAGCTGGTTTCACATCTCAGGAGTTGTCCTGGCCATAATCTAAAAGGACCAGTGATCTGTGCACCCTTTTATGGCAGCTGCAGCCCAAAAGAAATAACTTCAGTTTCAATTTGAAAGACAGAGGCCCGTTTGAGTCCTCAAGCGAGAGGAGATGAATCAAGGAGGCTTACAGGTAAAATACAGGAGTTACCAGGCGCTCTTCATTAATCTTCCCTTCTTTTCTGATTTCTACAAACACAGAGAACATCGTTTGTCGCTGTGATTTGGGAGAGGGGGCAATGTTTATAAGAATGCATCTCTGTGACAACTATCCTTGAGGGCATTATGTGTGCCTTTTAATTCTGTATTTGATAACAGCCATTAGCAAATTAAAGCAGTGAGAAGACAGTCTTTGTTTATTCATCTTTGGAGTGAAAAGTGGTTTTATTATCACTGCCATTGTAAGAGGCCCACATTTACAGTAAAAATACAGAAGGCAATAGCCAGTCAATGACTGAGAAAGTCCACATTTACTGGTTTTTTTTTTTGCCTGTCCCGTTTGGCTCTTTTGCCATCAGAATTGTTGTCCACATTTACTGTTAAGTTTGCCATTCTCAGGAATCAGCTTTGTCACCTGAGGCTCAAACAGAAAATATCTCCCTGGTACCCGTTACTGATCTTACACGGGAAATCCTCGCAGTGCAGTTGTAGAGGCATGGCAGCGAATCACAGAGGGCACAGCTATGGAGAAAAAGAAACTGCATTTAATATTTTCGATTTCTTTGTGGATTTAATGTTGTTATTGGCAACCGTGTGACTGTAGTGCATTTTTGTGTGAGTATGGTTATCCTCCACAGGATGTCTCAATAGTTTTTAAAGGGGTGTAAGAAAGTTGGGAAAGGGGGTGGGGATTTTTTCTCTGTTTTGTACCAGAAATCCTGACTGATCTCTTTCAGTTGGGAAATCATAAAAACTTCATGTACTAAGATCAGAAGAACAAACAGGAGCGCTTCCTGCTTCTGTTTAGAAATCCGCATCTTAAGCCAGCAAACTCTGATTCATAGGATATTTTCTTGAGCAATAAAAGTTATTGAGTGATGATATCGCATGCGTCTCATGTTGTACGAGCATTGGACAAGTTTCTGTGTGTGTGTGTGTGTGTGTGTGTGTGTGTGTGTGTGTGTGTGTAAAGGAGAGAGAGAGTCCGTGTTCCTTCCATGAATTCTTCTCCGTTCTCCAGGGTATCCTCTGAGGGTAAGTGTGAGTAAGCACGTGTGTGTCCAGGATCTGACGCCCGGCAGTCAAGGGATGAATGAAGACTGTGAAAGGTGTGTGCATAAGTTGCTCCAGTGGGTCAAAGGTAACTGCCAATACACACCCACATCCCACCCTGTGTTGGACAATGCAAGGGTGGTGGGCTGGTGATTAACAGGACAGGGCTGTGGCTGGACGAGAACGTGGTCTGTCTCATACCTGGCGGAGCCGGATGTGTTGTGTGAAACGCCTGTGAGCTCAAACGTGTACTTCCCCATGCATGTCTGACTGGGGACATACATCCTGGAGCGACTCACGGAGCCACAAGTTTGAGACGGAGGGAGTAAATGGCGCACGGGAAGGGGTTATTTATAACTACTGACCCCCCCCCCCCCGAAAATAGAAAGACACTGCTATCAACTTATCACAGGTTTTGTGTTTTGGCAATATTCTCAAGGCAAACTCGGGCCAACAATGTGTTATAAAATTGCTGACTTGGCAGGGCCTCTGCTGACCAGTGGTTTCAAGGAAGTGACAGTTCTCTGGGCAGCATTACACGGTATGTAGGAGCCAGGATATAAACTGAGGCAGTTCTGTGGGAAAGAAGCACTGAGCATGCTCCGCGACCCCCATTGACCAGCTTGTCCACTTTCTGATGGGGACTTCTCAAGAGGAAGAACCCCAGAGGACATTTCTCTGCTCCGCCTGCTGTGCAGAAAAAAAAACCCTCTTTTGCTTTTCTCTCTGCATGTTTTTACACAGCAGTTCTCTCAGGAAGGATACGTTTATTTAATTTCTGCTTATGTTGACGCTCGCTATGTGCATCATTTCTTCTAATCGCTGTGTGTTTGTCCGGCCCTCTGTGTGTGGACAGAAAGTACAGACAGCTCTGTACAAAGTGAGCAAAACACTCGCAGAGATGCTTCTCAGAAGATCGTATCTTCTTAAAGAGTGTACCCAACCCAAAATTTCCCCGCCCGTACTTCACCCTGCTGATGTCACATGCCTGCGAAAGCACTGTGGGACTAATAGCACTGTGACGTCTGCTGAGTGAAGGAGTGGGGTCTGATTTGTGTCACTGGTACAGAGTCACCCATAAGAACAGCAGCAGTGTGATGTCAATGCGTTTACGGTAGCTAGGCCTTGTTATTATTAGACATTCTGTTGCACTTGTTTTTTTGGCTTTGCTTCCTACTCTGGGGTTTGACTTTGGCAGCAAGTTAGAGGTTGTTCTCCCTTCTTTTTTTTATTAGAGCTGTCACTGTGAAAATGCTCTATATCCACTTGTGTGAAAGAAACATAAAAACCGCTAAAAACACTAGAGCGAAAACTGCCTGACTGCACGAGCTGACACAAGGTCCTTCTTTTCCTTCAAACACCCTAAATCTCCCCTTTGTGTATATAAGGGAAGTCACTCCAGCGCCCCGCTTACATCTATCTGTCAGTGATGATGTCAGACAAAGAGGTCACCAGAGGTTATCGCATGACTCTCAGAGCAGTTTGGCCCCTGATGTTCTGAACGCTCCCACGAGACTGACTGCGGTCAAATAAGCCGCTCCACGCTGAGTCAGCGTCCCCCGTTCTCAAGCACAGACACACACACACACACACACACACGAGGGATGAAGTGGCCCTTGAGCACTAGCAGACCTCCTGATTTGGAGTCTCTAGATTTAACCCTGGATGTTTTCTGTGTGTGTCTGTGTGGTGATTCTCTACGCTACTTTACTTCTCAAGGTCTACAAGGCTTTTTCGTTTGACCTTTGATCTTAATGGGGTGTGACTCGTGAGAGGCCCTGGGCGTAAGTGAGTTCTCTATGGAGCTGATGATGTTTGCCAGGAGCCCTCAGATGTTTAACACTCATACAGCTTGGTAAACTTGCAGAGCGCCCGCGTGGATGATGAGTCGAGTTAAGGGTCATCGAGTTTTGTTGCGTTTGCCCTTTGAAGTGAGGAAAGCCATCATTTACCAGATGAAAAGAGTCTGGAGTGTGGCTCTACAGAGTGTCTGCAGTCTCTTTTTCTAAATATATTTTTCATTTTCATTTTGGGGGATGCTGAGGAACAAAGTCTCATCCACTTTTGTAGTTTCTTATTTATGACATGGAGTGGGTTGAGGTTATGCAGTGCAGCCACGTATCAATATCTGGGGGCTTAAAAATTAAGCAAACATACAGTAGAGGTGCCAAGAACCACAGTTTCTTCTATGACCATTCAAGGGTAACTGTGAATACCAAGTAGATCCCCAGAGAAGGTTAAAATACACAACTTTTTTTTAATGTGGAAACTGTGTTTAGCCTGGCTAAAGTAGAGCCAGGCGCCCTTTGTGACCTGTTTTTAATTGTATTAAAGTTATGCATTTGAGTCCTTGACTTTGCACACGGATGCTGACACAGGCAGCTTTAGCTAGTGCACATAATATGGCTGACTCTGCAGATGAATGTTTGAGTAAATGAATGAGAGGATCGATTACAGAGTACAACAGTGTGACAAAACATACAATCCACACTACAAGTGTACATTGCAAATGATGGACATCTCCTATGTTGTATCCTAACATGATAGCTTTTTTCTCTTTTTTGTCTTTTATCATTTTGTATTTTCCAAATTTGCCGGAAAAGGTAGGCCAGAGGAGCAAAAAAAAAAAAGAAAAAAGAAAAAAGGGAAGAAGAGGCAGGGGAAAAAAATCCTTTTCCTTTCATGTGTCTCTCAGGCTGTTAATTAGACAAGGAATGTTTTATGAAGGCATAATCCCTGGGTGTTCAAATTATCAGTACTGTAAAAGGATGCCAGCAGCACAAACAGCGGGTGAGTGGGAGCTTGCGTGAGTCTGTGCTATGTGTGAATTTATGGGGCCTGATCGTAAACAGAAGAACAGTGAGGCGGGTACGATCAGGCTGAGAACACTGGATAAACTGGCGGCGAAGACGCGGCAACATTATTATGTTATTCCACTCTTAGTTTTCCTCTCTTCCTCCTCCTGCTCGGCACGTTTTTGTTCCGTGTTCACCGTACTTCCAATCTTCCAACGTCTCAGGGATCATAAAAAGCTGTTTTTATATTCACGCCTTCACTCACGTTTCCTCCTTAAATTCATACCCGCTTGTATGCTTACCACTTTTTGTGAGCTTGTGTATTCTAGCCACAAGGTATGGAAAATATAGAATGAGACGAAGACTCCACTGAGATGCTCTTTGAAGATATGTCTTTATTTTTATTCCTAGGCCAGCCCAGTGTCTTCTGCTCCCTGAAGGCGTTAAACAGATAAAAAGTCTTTTCAGTGCTGCATTTACAGACGAACATGAAGAAATATTTTGACAGTTGGAAAAATGATATTTTTTACCTTCTTATCTTGAGGTAAATGGGAAGCTTTTCCTTTCTTAAATCAGTTGATTAAGAAGGCACAGTCAGGATATTGTGTATTTTCTGAGAACAGTTTGCAAAGCGGAAAAGACTACTGCTTGAGCTGACCAATTTCTCTCTCTGCTCTCACAATCTAATCCCGTCTTATCTGCACAGCCCCTTCCTCTGATTTTCTCTCTTGCTCTCTCTCTCTCTCTCTCTCTCTCTCTCTCTCTCTCTCTCTCTCTCTCTCTATTGCTGTCTCTCTGTAGGTGGCCTTGTCTTGTTGCTCAATCTAGCCGCAGCCATTTGCACACATGCAGACCCGGTAAATCGCCAATACTCCATTACAGGCCAGGTTTCTCATCATGCAGTCTGCCAGGCTTCCTTATCAGCCTACGGAGCTTTTCATCTGACTCTCTGGTCCTCTGCCACACCACCAGGTTCAGTTTAGCCTCCCACCCCGGGAGTGAAGCTATTTAGACAAAATTATCTTTCATCTTTGTGGGCGGACGTTTAGATCAGGGTGGAAACGATGTGTAGGTTAGTTTAGTGTACGTTGGACTATTTGGACTGAAAAGTTGTGGGAGACTTTGGTTTGAAGCCCCGCTCTCCCCATCGGGCAGTGTATAGGATTAGCTGATTTTCAAATAACCGGACTTTCCACATCTTCGTGGCTGCTCTCAGTGTGTTTGTGTTTGTGCAAAGGGTTGAGGTTAGCTTAACTGTGTTGCACCCACTCCACTGGGTTTCAGAAGGAAGTGTTTATGGTGAGATCCAGATTTTAGACAAGGTTAAGCGGATTTGAAGCCCGTTTCTGTTGAGGAAATGTAAAAAAAGAAAAAGGAGAAAAAGACCTCTTGGTAATACTGGCGCTAGAGCAAATACCAAATGCTTGGGGCTCAGTAGTTCCCTGTAGTGCCTGGACTGGGTAACTGGGAGCTGCTGATGGAGACAAAAGCCCACAGCTTTGGACCTCATCTGCCCCCAACTGACTGACTCTGCAGGCACTAATTCTCCTGTTAAACCCTGTCAACCCCTGCTCATTACACCACTTACTGGGAAATCTCTGGTGTATACCTCGGCACAAAAATGGGACAATACCTTTGTGGAATGTGAAATAACAACATTGCACTGTGGGAATATCACACAGGGCCTGAGAATGGAGAACTGCTCATTACGAATAACCATGTCCTGTCTGCCTGTGCTGAAAAATGGCCGGTACTATAACCGGCCACAAACACTTGCTGTCACCTCTTTCTGTCTGCTACAATCACCATGCACTGCTTTGCAGTTGTATGCAGGTGAACTCTTTCATCGGGTATTCTCAAACAGATTTAGAAGTGCAGAAAGACTGCTGCTTGTGCGATTCAGAGGCTGCACGCTTTCTTTAACTCTGAGACCAAACTGCTCATTTCATTGACTTGACAAAACCGTTCCAGTTTTGGTTTTGTCTGTGACCCCAAGCCATGTTTGCACATGTTCACATCATTTCCATTTTTGTGTTTATGGTCTTGTTGAAGAAGCTCACAGACTAGATATATTTCACCCCTTTGGATGCCATATTTGTGGCTTCACTTCCCTGCTGCATTTGCAGGACCGAGTCTGGGGAATGAGGGATGATCTTTGATCTGGCAACCCCCCTCCACTCCCCATCCCACCCCACCCCTCTCATTCCTCCCTCACTTATGTTCAAGCACACCCCGTAAGATGCAGCTGGTCTGTGAGCTCATCCCTGCTCCAGCAAAGTGTAAATAAACTTTCTCTGTCCTCTCCCTTGCACATCCCAACTTCATCTTTCTGCTTTTGTCGCTCTTATCAGTTCAACCTTTCCTCAAGGAACTCATCTTTCTCCCTTGGTTGCTGATTTGTCTGACATGCTGTCAGCAGGCCCGGAGAATGCTGTTCTAACACACTTTAGAGGTGGCTGTCACTGAGATGAAATGAAACAAGGATGTTAGGTGGCTTGTAGATGACTAATGCAAAAATATTTTGGGGTGTGCACTACAAAAATACAGAAGTAAAAAGCTGAAAACGTCACTCCTCCGCTTGTACCCGTGACTGAAAAAAATAAGTCATCTTTTTACAGAACTTTGCGGTCACATCCATATGTAGGTGTTTCGATAGCGATAAAGGTTACCTAAAGGTTATCTGTACTTTGTGTGAAGCTTTTCCCTTTCTCTTTTTTCCTTAAGTACATGCTTTAAAGATTTGTGTCAGCTAACCTTGAACTTCAGGTCAAAAATGCGTCTCATACCTCCACTTATGGTGGTGGAAGCCAGATTCTGCTGATGAAATCTGCCTTAACACAATGCAGCAGCCCGTAGTGAGGCCAGGAAGGAAGAATTAGCCACACATCCTCCAAAGAAAGCCCTGGCCCCGTTCATCATATCGTCACACATAACACATCCGCTTATTCATTTAAGCCTGGTTAATGTGTTACCGTCAGTCAGCCGGCTCCATTTGCTTTTCCACACTCTCTTGCTCGCTAATATTTGGGCATGTTGTTCGCACGGTCCACCAGCACTGACAGATAAGGAGACTCGGCTCCTGCAAAAGGTGAAGGGAATTAATTGTATGATGGCATTAAAAAAAAGGTTTAGTGCGTAGTAGTGTAGTAGTGTTTGGCAGTCTTTTGACCTCGTTCGGGGTTTTCTTGATGGATGCAGCAGACAGATAAAACCCATTGGTGGTTTGTGGTTCGATGATCACGGCTCGTTATGCACAATTTCAGTCCTGTGAGTCTTCTGTGTTCTCACAGAGAGAGGCACATATGTGGCTATTCTCCCTCACAACATGAAAGAATATGCCTGATTAAAACTATTTCATTATATAACTAACTACAGCAGTGCTAAAAATGGGAATGACCACAATGGAGATTCATAGATTCCACATGGGCAATGTTGGACGTGCTGACAAAAAGCAAAAACAAAAACAAACAAACAAAGAAAAATGCTTGTATTCCTTTCAACAGTGTAATTACAAACGAGTTTTGCATTTTTGTAGTTTTTGTAATATTTTCAGACACGCAAGCAACGCTGTGGTCAAACAATCCCCAGAGCACATATGTTCTGATGTATTTGTCAGGAAGCTGGAGATCCCGTTTTAAATCTGAAGGAATTCAGTGTGTGGCAGAAGGTTTTTGTAATGACAGAATAGCAGCCCAGATTCATTTTGAGGTTGTAAACACATGAAGTTCTACAGCATTTCTTGCATATAATAAACAAACCATCTTCTGGAGTCTGGAGCAATGGGGTTCAGTCTAAAACATGGACTTGCAGATTGGTACCAGGTGATGCCAAACATGGGTCCATGGTGTCCTTTCAGTATTGGCTTTCATCTGGCTCTCAGTGCCAGTTTAGTGGAGGTTTATTCAGTCGTGTTCCCGTTTTGTACATTTCTATTTTTCTGTTCCTGTTCCATGTTTGTGTGTCTTAAAATATGTTGTAAGAACAACTAAGCTGTAGTGCCTCTTCACTTCACTTTGCAATACCTTTTGTGCAATACTTTTGTTAATAGTCAATGGTGCAATAGACCTCAATACTTGAAATGTGCAATTCACTTGTATTTTTATTTTTATTCCTATTTATTCTATTTATCCCCTTCATATATTTTATTTATATTTGTCTCTGTATTTATATGTGTGTGTGTGTGTGTATATATATATAATATTCTGTAACTCTGTAACTTCTGTTGGTGCTGTGCTTTTGGAAACCGAATTTCCCAGAGGAACCCACCCGAGTTTTATAAGATAAGATAAAGTTTTATCTTATCTTATCTAGATTTGTTGTTTCCAGTGCTACAAAATGTTTGCTTTCTAATTGAAATCTGACTGAAATTCATCTGACCAGCAGCCATTGCGGAAATGAAGTTTTTCACACTTCGGCATTAATAATAATGGATTGCATTTATATAGCGCTTTTTGAGACCCTCAAAGCGCTTTACAATTCCACTCTTCATTCACTCTCTCTTTTTTTTTCTTTTCTTTTTGCCTGTCCCGTTTGGCTCTTTTGCCATCAGAATTATTGTCTAAAGGCGAAGAAAGATGCCCAACGGATTTACTTTACCAAATTGACCATCCCAGCCTTGCCATAATGGTCTATTTGATTCACCTTTTATTGTTTATTTTATTTAGTTTTTATTTTCACTTGCTAGATACGGGACAGACTTGAATGAGGAAAAGAAAAGGGAGAAAGGAAGAGGGGGAAAAACAGCGGAGAAGAGGGACGGGGATAAAGGGCAAAAAAACAAAAACCAACTAAATAAGCAGACAAAAAAAACCATATCAACTATTCATTCACTCTCACACACTGGTGGAGGTAGCTACAGTTATAGCCACAGCTGCCCTGGGGCAGACTGACAGAGGCGAGGCTGCCATATTGCGCCATCGGCCCCTCTGGCCATCACCAGTAGGTGAAGTGTCTTGCCCAAGGACCCAACGAGCGAGACTGTCCGAGCCGGGGCTCGAACCGGCAACCTTCCGATTACAAGATGAACTGCCAACTCTTGAGCCACGATCGCCCTAGTGGCATTAGTGGCATTTTTCAGTCCTGGAGGTTACAGCTTGATAAAGTCATCTTTACTTACTGGCAACAAGAAACAGAAAAGACAAGAAAAAGTCCTTGTTTTTATTTCATGTTAGACATTTGAAACGTCTGGATACAGTCTGTTATTCATCCACTTTGTTTCCTTGGTAGTTACTGATTGAATAAATGACCTATTTCAAAGTGAATGTGTTGGATTTAAATAACCATATTAAATCGACTATTGTCACATCTGAAGTTGTGCTTTATTAGAATATTCTTCTTTGCCTTCCTTTTCTCCCTCCTGTTTTCTTTCATTGCCTCCTACTTGCTATCCTCCCATTTTCCTCCCCCTTTTCTTCCGTTCGTTGTCAACTGATCCTGTTTACTGGATTTACACACGTACTGTCATTCTAACTTTAGGACACATTATTATTATGCTGAGCTCCAAAAACAGTGGGAGATGAGAAGGCAGCTGTAAATAAACAGCTTTACAAAAAAATAAGCATTACACCCTCATCAATCTTCATACCCAAACTAGATCTAAAAAGCCACAGTAAATAAGTAAAGTAATTGGACAATAAATCTACAAGCTGTATGGCAGTCATGATGGAAATCCACAAACTTGTGTTCTTGGAGATACTTTTTTCTGTTTAGCGTCTCCTGCGTGTCAGAGGAGGCGTAGGCAGAGACGGCGGGTCCCAAGTGATCCTGTCATTTCTACCTATAGGACTTTAAACTTGAAAATCCTATAAATTATTTCACACCCCAGGTGCTGTAGCACTAGATGTCATATGCTGTCAGGTGTTAACCAGTGGTGGCTACGCTGTAGAAATGACACCCAGCAATTGTTAATCTCAGTAATGTTTTCAAATGTATCTGACTGAAAAATAAAGATCTGTCAGCACAACAATCTTAACCCCATATTTGCCCTAATGATTTTTTTCCCAAGGCTGCATAGAATAGGATTTTTGAGTTACAACTAAAGAAGCATGTAGGTAATGGCATCACAGATGGACACCTTTTTGTGGGTATGTGTGTATACGCTCTGTACTTGTGTGTTGTGTGAGCGAGTCAGTTCCAAAACCTTAATATTTCTTTAAAAGAGAAAATATAACAATAAACAGAGACATTTTTTTCCCACCACAGGCCTGATCAGTTGATCATGATTGCACCATAAGAAAAAAAACAAAAACTCTTTCCAGAGGCTTTGTATTGTAGTGATTAACACATGTGCCTTACATGGAAAAGATCCCTGGTTTGAAACCAGGAAGAGACATAAACTCAGCCTCACAGGTCATAACCCAGTGTACTCCTGTTACTGGTCCCCAGCCCAGTTAAATGGGGGAGTTGTGTCAAGGGGGGACATCTGTAAAATCTGGCCAAATCAACATGTGGATCCATCTACAGTGGTGGCCTTGGGGAATAAACGAGCAACTGTGGAAGAGAGCCAGACATTATTAAAAACCAATGATTAAAGGCAGAGTGGTGTATAAACACATAGATAGAGAAAAAAGGTGAGTGGAGAAGAAACACCCAATGCATTGTGGGTCCATTGGAGTGTAACTAATGGAGGATTCAATGACAGTCTCAAGGATATAGCTTTCACCAGACTGGCATGCAACTACTCTTTAAAAGCTCCATATGTTACAAGCCAACAGAATATACATGTTATATACACCCTCTCCTCCAATATGTTTATTCATAGCCCCAAAACTCCAAGCGTGCAGCAGCCATGAAGCTAATGTTAAGGCTTTAAACCAGAAAAACAATATCAATCTTTAGTCAAGAGTCTATGTTCTGAAGAGAAAAAGGATGTTAAATAGTAGCTGTTCTGACCCAGTGATTTCGTCTTTTTCCTCCATGTGTTGGCACACATGTAATGTGATGTGTCCTAACACATACACTCGCATCTATCTGCACTTGCATTTCAGTGGATACCATAAAGGTTAACTTCTATCATATCATCTTTCTTTTTTTTTTTAGTGTGACAGACCATATGGCTCAGCTCCTCTCCACTTGTGAGCTCATCTCATGTCCCTTCATTCAACTTTCCTAGAAACACTGCCATATGGTAGCATTTCGCAAGCACACCCAGTTTAGAAGCAGACTGACACACAATCTAGCTTAGAATGAAAACACTGCAATATTATACATTTTATGAGCAAGGATTAACAGTCCAGCTCTTTGAAGACTAAACCCAGGTTCACAGGATTTTTTTCTGTTTGTTTTTTCATTCCTTAACAGGGAAAAGTATCGTTTCTGGGGGGGGACTTTCTGATTGTTTTCCTCCTTATGGGGTCGAGTTAGCTTAAGGAGATGAAGGGTACTTGCAAAGCATAATTAACAGCGTTTAAAAATACAGTTGGGAAACTCGGCAATAAAATGTTTCACTCACTGGTGAGACTGCAGTGAAACGTGGAGTTGGAACACTTTGTGTTTTGCTCAGATGCACATTTTGATGTTTCTGCTGCTAAACCAAGGAGGTTTTGATAACAGTCACTGATTCTGTGTATTATTTTCAAGAAAGAAACCCTGCATCAGCATTTTTCAAAGAAGATTGCGATTTCCATAAACAAAGAGGCTTACAATGTGTTTTGAAAGCACATCTGGACCCCCCGTCATTCTCAGATTCAAACATCCCGAATGGGACCTGAGCTGGAAACGATTTGTTCACCCGGCAGAGCGGGGCCGCCACTCCTGCCAAATTACGAAGGGGTGTGTTGAGGGATGCTGGTGTTTGGGGTGGGTGGCAGTGGATGTTGACTCCTGTGAAAAATTATGATGAGTAGTATCCATAGTTCCTCTGACCATGGGATGTGGTTGTATAGTAATGTGGTCCGTTTTTTGTGTTTGAAGATGTAATCTCATTGATTTCCATTCAGCGAGCAGGATGGGAGGGGAGGATGCTCCCCTGGGCTACTACATCCAACCCTTATCAGGCACAGGCAGATTCTCATATAAACACTGATTAAAAGGCTGGAAATGACAGCCTGGCTAAAAGACACTGCAAAGATCCAACAACACTGAGCCTATGAAAGACTAACTCTAATGAAATTAAACTCCATTATGTATATTCTGTATATCTTTAACTACAGATACATTTTTACTCCTTTTATGTGAGCGTTCATTTCCCCATTTCCTTTTTTTTTAACCATGGCTTTAAATCTAAATGTTGAGGAGAAATTCAGTTGTTTTTTTTCTCCCTAATTATCTCTGTCATCTCTCCTGTTTATTGGATGGTGTTTAAACCTGTAAAAGAGAACGACATGTCATGTATCGCTAACAACATCAAAGCATGCAGAGCACGACTGTGCCTATCTCAGCATTGAAAAACAGATGTCGTGGACTCAAGGGGGAATTCTGAGTTGATTTCTGCACTTTTATTGAAACCAGAGACTGAAAGAAGGTGGCTGATGTCAGTATCTGGAGCCCCGCATGGAGCCCGTATGGAAAGTTCTCTGATGGTGTTTATGACACACAGTAACATAAGTATGAAAGTGCAGCTTCATCTGGCAGCACCTCTCCTACTTTCTTACTTAGAGATGATGACTGAATTTCATACTTGCAGGGTGAAGTAATGGAAATGACACAAAGATAGTGTTTTAGAATTAACTGCTGGACATTTGTGTGATAACTGCTGTGAAAATTCCACAACAGACAGACCTAAAACATATGGGTGTTTGATAAATCCATGCTTTCATGTTGAGAACAGTAAATGTTTTTCCAGAGCCGTTTCATCAGAAGTGTGGGAAAACAAATGAAGACTTAGATGAATACTGGCAAACTGTAATAAGACCCGTTTCTGTGTCAACACTGTGCTGCCACGTACAGGTTTTCCCCTCGGTATCCGTAGCTACGTGGACAAATGTGAAAACCTGCAAATAAATCTGTTAAAGCTTATTTAACTGACTCTTTGGGGATGCCTTAATGTCGGAGGGAAGCTTAGTAATCGTGCTAGGGGAAGTTGGCCTGGCACATATCTGCCCTTTACCCTGCAGGGCACTCAGCGACTGTCTTATCAGATACAAAACAAAACTAGAATAATAACCAGGTTAAGAGCTTTCTGCTAATGAGATGGAAATTGTATAATTAGGTTCATCTGTTGTTCATTTGATGGACCGGTCCTCGTGTAGCCACTTGGGCTCTGGGGGTGTTCTGAGTGAAGTTTGCAAACACTGATGAGAGAGAAAAAGCTGCAGCCAACTGTGGCTGCTTCACTCAGTGTGGGCTGAAGTTTTGTGGAACTCAAGTTTTCTGTTTGGCTTTGAATGACCAACTTTTACAGAGTTAACAGCTGATATCAGCAACTTTAGAATTAAAATGACTTGAGAAGGTCTTTGTAGTTGCTTTGACTCTGACACAGAACACCGTTTCCCCCAGAGGCCAAAGTCTTTGGGGAGACAGTGTTACAATAAAAATGATTTTCCACAGTGACTTTTGACATGTTTATGCATGTGCTATTGTCGTATAAAACAATTATTTACTGGTTTTACCAAGAAGTCCTCAATTGGAATCACTGCATGACATCTTTTCTTGCTGTGGTTTTCAAGTGATACTCAATTTAAGCCCCAGCTGCAAAATGAAAGGGTTTGTAATTTTCTGTTCTCTGTGGATGTTTTTTTCCTGGATAAATAGTGAAGCAGTGACTCTTTTCTCATCACCTCCCATAGTGCACTCACTTAGTCACTTGGGCACTTTTCCCTGTTTTCCCGCAGCACATCTGAATCCAGACTGCAAGCTCCTGAAATATTTTAGAACTATAGATATGAGGCTGCTGATTCCAGGAGGTCAAACATTAATCGCGTTTCCCTGGTGCTACTGCTTACCATTCTACGATTTTAATTATACCAATAATGGACCATCATTCATCATCAATACTAAAACTGGGCTCATACAGAGAAAAGAATAAAGAAATAAGTACTGAAAAAGGAACAAAGTGAAAGCCGAGAGATGGCCTTGACCATTCATGTGCCTCAGTTTTTCTTTTTAAAGCAGATATTCATATTGAGGTAAAGGACTTTTCTAACAGAGATTCTAATTGAGATGAGGAAAAAAACCAAAACAAAAGCATTTTTATGAGCCAAAGTAAGGACTAGAAAAAGAATGAATTCCTTGTGGAGGGCCATACAGTATATGAATCTGCTTTGTGTCTGTCCTCTTTCCTCAGGCTATGCACAGAGAGCAGAGCAGTTGCAGATGGCTTGTTTCAGAAAACCACGCGTCCAAAAGGGCTCCCTCTCTGCTGTGCATTTAGTATACAAACTACAAAGGCTGTGGTCAGCACACCCTTGTGAAATGGGCTAAAATAGTGTCAGCAGGATGCCCCAACAGATGGCAAGCAAGTGATGGAGAGAGCAGAAACCTGCATGAAAAGGACAGAGGAGCAAGGCTTTCTCCCCACAGTTGCTTGAGCTTCTGCTATAATATTAAAGTATGATCTGAAAAACCACTCCAGTAATCATCTGATCAATTGAAATTACTGAAAAATTGCTCACTAAGCGCTTAAGTGGTAAAGAAAATCTGGCTTTGAGGTTTTCTTTTGCTTTGTATGGTTCACTGCAGACATGCATTTATGTTTCTAATACTGGCCCATGCTTTCCCGCTCAGGTCAGATTTTACTTTGGGATGATGCCACATGTGCTTTTCAGAGCTCTGAAAAAGTTTCTCCAATTCTAATAAAGAACGGCTGATAAAATAGCAACCCAAATACATGAAATAGAATAGAAAAACCTGAAACACTATTCTAATTCTAATAACAGCTGAACAAACTTTTGGTCTGGGACAGAGGCAGGCAAAGCATCTCCATCTTTCACTTCCCAAAGTTATTTTCTTGTGGACTGGCTCCTGTCAACACCAAGTGTATGGCTTAATGTAAGTCTTATGCTCTAAAATGGCTTACCTCTCATATGGTTTCACATTAAATGGAGTGTAAATTGATTTGCGTCCACAGTGCTGCTCATGAATATGTTCAACTTCTCTTTGTTTGCCAAAAACCCGTCAGTGTTGCTCGTTTTCATATGGGAAATGACGTGAGATCCCAGCAGTGCAGATTAAAAGCCAGCCCAAACGTGACCACCATTAGCCGATTGTGGCACACTTCTTTGGTTTAGCCTAAACTTTCATCCCTACTCCTTGATATTTGTGCATTCCTTATGAAAATGGTTACATTTGCACTGTCTGATGTCAAAAACAGAGGCCTGCTCCGCCTACACAGCCATTAACAGAGCAGCTTTCCACCTCTCTTAACTCCACACGCTGCCTTTTAACTTTTAGCTTTGTCTTTGTGTCTAACTTGTCATACCTGTCATAATAAGACATTCAAAAATGAAGAAACAGGTGCCACAATGAGATTGATATGAAGAATTTTTACCTTACTTTGGCTCGCTGATGTTCACGGCCCCCACAACAAAACACGCTTACACATAATAAGAGAGTACCATAATAGAGTATGTTGTTTGCGATGAGTCACACTTTCAGAATGTCTGGATTTACTCAACAACAAAAACCAGAGGCATTTTACAACGAGACCGACTAGAATTAAAAGTCACCTGTGAGGCTCGAATAAGATGACAACTAGTTTCAAACTAATGTGTGATGATGTGACCTCAGCTATGAGACGCCAACGCTTAAACAGGATAGAAACTGAACCTCAGGGTGATCCAGGTAGGAGTAAATGCAAAAAACACGACAAAGAAGACGGAGAGAGCAGAGCAAGTGTGGGCAGTCCTGATCTCTTTGGATCGATTGCCTTCCCCTGTGTATCTGGAGGCAATAAGAAGCAATGAAGTATGAAACATCTGTGATTTCATTTGCAGATTTTGGACGTTTCACTTGAACTGCACGAAGAGCCAAGCTGTCATAGCATGTCCATGTGACATATTTTTTATTCGGCTGCAGTGCAGTGCTCTTACCTTTGTGTCTGTCTGGAATGGCTGTTTCCTTAGCATTTAATCTAAAGGAATCCTAGATCTCTGAAATGGGATATTACCTGTACCTCGGACGTCTTAAACAGAAAGGTACACAAAACAAAGGCACAGTATAGAAGACGACCAATTTTTCTACAACAGTTTTTTCAGCACAGATCTTCATTTGTCAAAACGGCACGGCCAGGTGTCGAACAAGAGTCAAAATTAAAGTGACTGTCCGTGCTCGTGCAACAACATATAGAGACATTTGTGTTAGAGCTGCAGATTTTTTGACTTTTAATGACATTACAGCAAAGCCCAGATCTAATCCACCACCCTCTGGCCACAGAGATTTTTGTTTTTTTTTTCTATAGTTTTGATCCCAGATATAATCAGGATCAGCCTGCTACGACTGCTCTAATTTAATTTTAAAGATGGCTGCCTTTTGTGTATATCCCATGAATATTCTGCTTTACATCCTGTTGGAAAAAAACAAAACAGAAAAACATGAAATCATTACAGAGCTGACTCACAGCTTCTGCATATGGAGCCAATAAGAGCAGCCAAGACAAAGCTGACAACAACAAATTGGTGGTTCCTTCTTTCTTTTAGATTGAACGTTGCAGTTTGCACTTGAAAAGCTGCATTGCTGGTTGGTTGTTTATACCAAATTTGTCATTTTGTTTACCATTTTTTATGCTTCATAATTACAGTGTAGCATACATCATGTTGGATTGTTTAAAAGTTGTAGAACAAGGTTTTTGTGGTTCTACTGTATTGTGAGAAATATGTTTAACTACAATCTTTGAGTTGGATTCCATATCTTAACTCCACCAGTTCTTTTTTTTATTTTTGCAAATAAAATACTACATTTTTGTTTTACTAAAGTTTTGCTTTATAAATCATTATAAATCTTTTGTGTGTAGCATGACGTAATGCAAGTGAGATATTTCTGTGTGTGTGCTCATATTTTCCACTTTCATGCTGTCAGTCAAAGTCACTGTGGCCTTGGTACCATTCACCTCTCTGTGTTAATTCCATGATGCGATTATTGATTGATGAAATCTGATTTGGCAAAAAAAATGATTCCTTTGTTAGCTGATGAAGCTAATCCTAAATGGCCTCTGAAAGATTAGATTAAGGCAGACCAGGATTTATGGCCCCGCGATGGAAACATTTCAGGTGACAAGTTGAGAGAATTTTTATATTTACAAAGACATTTTAAATTTTCCTCCTTGTAGAAGAATCATGCACCCCTATTATAAGTCCTTAACCCCCCCCCCCCTCACACACACAGACCTTTTTCATACCCTTTTCATTGAAAATTTCTTTGTATTATCGCAAATTTTCTCTGTGGTAAAGCACTCCCCCTGACATCTGGCTGCATACTGGTGCACACTGCTGTGTGCCTGTCAGCTATAGTGAGCTTGCTGGCTCCTCTAGGTCCCAGATGACCCACTTATACGGTGGCCTTGCCAGCAGGACCTAGGCTAGCCTATTCTACAAGCTCTGACAGGCACAAAATAGAATCCTTGACCCAGAACACTAAACTATATCCAATATGACAAAGAAGTAGATGAAGCAGAGGAGAAATAGATCTTACTGCAGACTGATGAGTGGCTTGTTAATGAAAAAAAAAAAACAAAACGTGAAAACCCATACATATCCCACAACCATACAGCGATGCAGAGTATGCAGGTTTTAGTGTCAGTGTCTTTAAACACAATTACAAGTTTCTGACATACAGTCATGTGGAAAAATTAGACAAGGAATCCCCCTTTGAACAAGGCTCACAGACAAATAACACCTCACTGAAAAGTGTTTGACTTTATCTCCACATTTCTGCTTACTGGTGAAATAGAGGGTGGATATGCTAATGCACTTAAGATGTCCTCTTCTGTTTGAAAAAAAACAAAACAAATCAAACAAGGTGATCCATGGATTTTCTTTACACCGCCTTAATCTTTCGATTTAACCACAACTTTTAGACAGATACTTATCTGCGCATTATCTTTAATACAGTTGTCACAATACTAGATTTTATACTAAGTACCATTGATACCAAGAATTATATAGCACCTTTCTACAAATTTTAAGCACTCAATGCACTTTCTACAACAAGTCTCATTCATCCAATCATACACTCCGACGAATGCGTCCAGGGTCAATCCGCGGCCCCTCTGTTTAGTAAATGACCTGCTCTACCACCCGAGCCACAGCTATATCACAACACAAGGGAACATATCAAAATTAATGACAAAAATAACAATGACGAAATAAAGAGGCATGCATTTAAAAAAAAAGAACGATTAAAGAACAATATTGGTCTGTGCAAACATCTCAACGTATGCTACTATATACTATTTAAGATCATGTGTTGATATCTGTCTAAAAGCAATCTCTTGATGTTACAGATGGACAGGAAAATATTTGCTGCCTAACTCCCATGTTAATATTATCAATTTACTACCAACTATCTTAATAATGACTATCAGGTAAGTGCTAATAGTTAAACAGCTAACGTTAGCATGTGTGCTGGCCAGGTTAGCATGTGTGATAACTATGGAATACTTAAATGCTGCTGAAACAGGAGCTTTACTAACCTTGCAAAATTCCTCATCAATACTGGTTGTCAGTCTTTAAGATTCCAAGTTTGTTGTGCTGCCTTCGTGTGTTCAGCTGCTAGTGGGGCTGTACGCCTGCCTGTCTGCAACTGTGATGTATGAAACCGTGTATCAACTAGTTAAGTATCTTTTTTTGTTAAATTCCTGTCTGATATAATGCAGATTTCATAGTTAAACCAGTGACTCCAAGCTGCAGTTCCAGAGGCAGCAAAACCTCAAACCAAGACTTTTCCACCACCAAGATTCATAATCGGTGTGATTCATAGTTGGTGTCATGTCAAATAAAAAAGTCACCATAAAGTCAGTTTTACATGTAATTTGTCTCGATATACCGTCTTTATTTTTAGACTCGGCTTCAAAGAAGCTGAAGTGGTGGCCTGAAAGCCAACAATTTCCATCTGATGTTCCTACTTTTTCACATGACTGAAACATTTGTTATGTGTACTAATACGCAGAGTCACTTTCACGTGAGAAAAAGCATTCTCAAACGTGAATAAGACCAAACTACTAAAACTCTTATCATAACACCATAGTTGTCCAGAACCTCCTACTGCAGACTTTACCCTTCACCCTGTGGATGCATCATAATATTGGTGTGAAAGAATGGATTACCTTCTACAAAGACTTAGTGATGAAGTGGTTCTGTTTGCTCACTCCTCTGTAAACAAAAGAGTTCATTAAAGAAAGCTTTTTGGATTTTAAAGGATCACAGAGGTTGGATCCCCTACTGTATGAATATGGTACCTTTTGTCACAGTGCTACACAAGCTGTGCTGCACTACACCTCTGATGACTATCCCCCTCCCCTCTTGAATCTGTGGAGTGATTAATTTGGTCTCTGGCATGAAGTCTATTGTTGCCATTCCACAGAGAGCCAGAGAATCTGGGAAGCATTCTGATTTTGGAGAGACCTGCTGACAGCTGCTGTACGACTTGGGCAGAATCCAGACCTCTATCTTGTGGTCTGTGAAAGCTCCACCAAAGCCTTAATTGCACTTCAGATGTTGAACAATGTTTTCGCTCAAGCTCTCACCCAACATAAACTTGCCTGAGACTATCCTAAAAAGCCCATTTACTGGATCACCTCCCCCTCCCTCCATTCCTCCCTGGTAAAACTTTCAGTGCCTGCTGTCTGCTTTGCTAGTTAAAGAATAAGAGCATGTGACTTAGCTTGAACATGTGCACCCATTTGTGTTTGTGTGCGGTTGCCCGTCTTTGCCTGCAGGTCTTAGGAAGCCATGCGTCTCTGTGTCTGGTTATTTACCAATGTACTGTTGGAAGTCCAAGTAGTCTCATGTTGAAAGATGTAGTAAGTGTGCAGCCACAGAAACCATATTTTTTTCTCCTAGGAATACATCTGTTTCATGGCCTGTGGATTATACTGATGTATATTATGTACAGGCCACAGAAATGGAAGCTCTGAGGTATTTATTTGAGACATTTTTCCATTTTAGAAATCACAAACACAAACAGACATGCAATGGAATCACAAAATATTCAGCAAACAAAATAACTCCTCAAGAAATAGCGATATGTATTTTCTGCCTTGTTGGGCTATGGTAAAACATTGGCTTAATGGATGGCAATGTTTGCCAAGTGGACTTTTTTTGGAGTCCACTGTAATATCTCAAAGACTCCTGAATGAATTCATGTAATGAACACAACCAGCATAATCATGCATGGGTAGTCAGCAGGAGCTATAAAGAGCTTTTCATACCTATGACTACATGTTATGCCTATACACTATCACCAGGGGGCAGTATAAAGAAAATACATGGATCATTTGATTATTTTGATTATTCGATCAATGCATTGGTTATGCTATGCTATGTGTTCATACACAGAAAAAAAATAATGCAGAAAAGTGAAGCCAATGCAGAAGTGACATAAAACTGCATTTCAGCTGAAGACCACCAGATGGCGATAGCTGTGGCTGCAAAAATACTTGTGGTCACATATAAGTCTACAAGAAAATGCCTTTCTGTGTCGACCTCTTTAACACTTTCCTGCAAAATTGACAGGGTCAGTCACTCATTTTCGATTATACTGAAAAAATATTTTAGTATGTTTTGTAAATCTTGGTCATACCATGTTTCAAAATGGAGAATTATCTTCATAAGAGAGAGCATGCTTATTGGCTAACTAACTGTCAATCACATCATTGGTGAATGACCATGCCATGTCAAAGTCACATCCATTTTTTGAGAACCAGTGCTCATTTCGAGACTTTCAGAAGCCAGCGGTGATGTCACAGTAGCTATGTCAGTCTGTCCGTATGCAAACAGGCACCGGTGTGGGATCATGAATTTAGCATGTGTTTTAATGTGAAATATCTCAACAAATACTGGAGTGCTCAACAATACATTTGGTACACAAATTAATTTCCATCTTAAGAAGAACTATGTTTCCTTTAACACTGATTAAAACTTAAGTGATGTAAAGAGGAAAAAAACAGGACAAAAGGAAAGGGAACCCCACCTGACCCACAGCCTGTTCACCCGGAAATCAGCTGACAAGTAATACAGAAGTATTGGTTGCGATGCCACCAAACTTTGGACAGTCTCTTCACTCGCATTACTGAACTCATCCTTCATGCTTCATCATGAAAATCTTTTATTTTTTAAGACCTAATTGAAGTCAATTTTGGTGTGCATGCCTATAAATGAATGATCTTGAAATAAAGATTCAGCACTTGGTCTTTTTCACATTCACTACACTACACAGGGATATTGCCTTGTCAAGATCACTGGGCCTGGAAGGTCTGTTGGGTGGGGGCTGAGAGTAAGATCAAGTAAAGGGAGATTTTAAAAGCCAAACAATTAAAGTGTATCTCTTTGAAATCCCAGGCCAGGCTTGGCTACTTCATTCAAGCTTTCCGCCTCCTATCAGCTCTTTATCTGATCTGGAGGGGAAGTGAAGTTTACACTGCTGATAGCTCTTCTGAATGATGCTGCCCGCACACAAATCAGGAAGGGTGACTCTGATGACCTCAGTGACCACCATTCATTGAGAACACGCACACACTACACACGCCCCCAGTTGTAGTAACCGCTTTGTTGAGAATCAAAATCAGCCCACCAAAGATGTTAACCATATGCTGATATTTAAGGTGGAAAAGTAGCTTTTTAATCCATTTTCATAAACGCTGTGTCAACAGTGACTTCAGTAACTCAACTAGCCATTCGTTGAAAAACATAATTATAATTTCTTTTAAATGAATAGCATCTGTAACAATGCAGCAACTGGAACAAGAGTAAGTAGCCCTCTGAAGTTGTATTTGCTGTACATAAACATGCTGCCTAAGCACATTTTCTCCCAACTGTTATTACTTACCTGTGATCCAGTGTGCTGTAAAACTGTGTTAAAAAGCATTCTTGGAAAAGAGACTAACTGGAGATAAAAGGGGTGTGTTTAAAAGGGGTTTGTGACCCACAGCTGTCCCTGGGTTGTTATTTGGGATGGTTTTCCAAAAAAGAAAAAAAAGAAAAAACGTGCTCCAGCTCCAGTGGAAGGGCTAGGAGGCTCGGGAATTCTTTTAAGTCATGACGTAAAGGTATTCTTAGGAACCTCAAGTGTGGGTCATTACAACCAGTGATCTCAAATGCTAACATTTTACTGACCCCTATGATCATACTAAACTTGTTCATGGTGGATCATCCATCATACAAAATTAGCCCTTACTGGTGCAAATGGGTGGCCAATTGCCATTTCGCCAAGAATGTTGATTTTGTGAAGAGGAAAAAGCCATGATTAAAAAGGCTGGTGTGAATTTATTTAAAGATGTTCTCTATTAAAAAAGAAAGAAAGAAAAAGAAAGAAAGAAAAATAGATTTCACATGCATATGAAATCAACATAATTACAGAAGCAACTGAGCTATTTTCTCCACTTTTATTTGTTTTATTTTGTGTTTTTGAACAACACAGGCATTCTATATGAGGTGCTTAATTTCAGCTATGCACCTGCACACCCAATGTTTCATGTATAGCCTCATTCCAGGCCACGTGTGTTGATTGCACACAACAAATGAGCTGTGAAGTCATATGCCAGCTGCAAGCAGTTATCACCACATAAGGTTATGTGGGCTGGGAAGCATGCACAGATGCCTTCAATCAAATGAGTCTAAATGGAGTAATCTACCTGAGTACATGTCAGAATCCAGATTATGCACTACAGTAACGCCCGAGTAATTTTGTTAAGGTATCTTTCTGGAATATCTCCCTGAGAGATGACTGACCCAGATTTTTCAAGACTACCCTAATGAAACCATTACCACTGTCCTCAGACAATACCTTTTCCATCACCTACTTAAGACCTAAAGCAATGCCTGTATACGGCTGTATACGGTTGCCAGTTTGAATTTTGTCACTCTGTGATCCCGTGAACTTCTAAGTATACAGCTAAGATTATCTCATTTGCCCCCAGGGCAGGCATTTCCTATATGGGCCCCACCTCACTGTCATAGTCACCGATCTGCTGCGCATCTGTCCACCCCTCTGAAACGTGATTAACTCAACAATAAAAGTCGGTATGTCACTTTGTGTCACGATGCAAATTTGCAGCTGGATTGCGCAACAGTATGTCAGATTAGTTGGGCAGCTCTCTCTGAGTATAGGTGGTATAGATTGAAACAACACAACTGATAATATTATATTAGACTGATCCCGCCCCTCTAAGCTAGGGAGAGTTGGTTCACGGGCAAGCGGAGCCCATCGCAGTTGAGTGTTGGAGCAGCCCACTCCTCTCTGCAGTATGCATGTTCGTCAGGGAATCCGCGACGCGCTCACGTCCCAGCAGTGTACTTCATCGGCCAGAGACCATCAACTCAAGAGTCTAGGATAATAAAATTGGATGTGGCAGGCGGACCGGAGGCGGAAAGCCCGGAGTTACCGCAGGAATACAGTACTACTAAGGGAATACAGGCTGGCTCTCTCCTCTGAACGTGGACAATCATGCATGTGCTCTTCTGGGGCTTGGGGTTCCTACTATTCCCTGATTTCTTGAATGTAGTCGCATCTACGGGGACATTGCTTTTGAATTCAAGCACGGGTAAAGTATTTTGCTGTGACAACCCCCGCATTTCTTAAAATTTCTCATGCAGCTGTTTTCTAACACTGACGGCAGAGAATGAATGAGTTTTGAATTCAGTCAAGCGAATGACTTGCAGCGTTTAGATGCCTGAAGTTCACTGACTATCGTTTTCTGACTAAAACAACAGATTTTCAAGACAGAAACAACTTTGATAGAATAATAATCCTTAAACCTTTTTACCCACTGATTTATAATGTAAGTAGACTGTTTTTTTAAACCACATTTACATTCTTCTACCTTTATTCCACAGTAAACGAGGAGATCGGCGCTTATGAGGTTGTAACACCGGTGCGAGTGAATGAAGCCGGTGACAAGTTTCCAACCAGTGTGCATTTCAAAAGGAAAAGGCGAAGTTTGGATGAGGGCACTGGCAATAGCACGGATCACTGGGCCTCGCCGAATATCCACTACAGGATATCTGCTTTCGGACAGGACTATCACCTCAACCTGACGTTGGATTCGGGATTTATCGCACCTCTCTACACTGTGACAATACTTGGAGTAGCCCGAGGAGAGAACGTAACGGATTTTGCAGCAGATGAGAGAGAGGAGGAGGAGGAGGACACGGAGTTAAGGCACTGCTTTTACAAAGGACAAGTAAATGCACATGCAGAGCACGCCGCAGTCATCAGTCTGTGCTCTGGACTGGTGAGTTTTTACGCGCGGTTGTACTCGTCGTGCGCGTGATCATTTTACATTCACTTTACTTCTGCAGCATGAGGGCATAAAAAGTTGTGTACGTGTTTTGGAGACTTTTGAGTGAAGCTGTAGCTGATTTAAGAAAAAATAAATAAAACTTTGAAAATTGTTCAAAATTGTATTCGTGGTAGGATCGTGTAGTGGGGCGCATCCAGAAAGTAAGTAACTGATCATTTACCGAGAATCTCGGTTGTGGCTTGCTGCAAAGAGCCCAAGTCGGCTGACTGCACTCAGGTTTACTCCACATTTGTGTCTCTTTCTGGTCCACCGGTAGTCGGTGACGTCTTTAGTACGGGTGGTACTAAAGACGAAGTTGTTCCAGCTCCCAGGCTTCCTAAAGAGGGAGTCCTGATGAGTGATGCTTTGTAGTGGAGGAAAAGTGCACTCAGAGGAGTTTATACATAGAAACCACAGTGAGGTGACAGACAAGAGTAATAGGCCAGCTTTGTTCCCAAATGACAAATCAAACATAAAATGCTTTGAATCCTCTGCTCTGCAGGGAACTTTTGTGGGGCTGAGCTGACATTTATGAAGCATATATTATTATTTATCCAAAACCTCCATCCTAAAACAGGCAATGCTGCCTTTCATTGCAGTACATTCTAAAATAACTTATTGTAGTGAGATCCTCTTTTGTCTTGCCAGACAAAAGTTCAAGTGCAGGCCTTTGCAGAGTAATAGAAACAAAATGTAAGCAGAACAAACAGCATCAAATACTAATACACATAGCCAAATCATTTTTTCCTTATGATATACCATATATATATTTTACCATTGATTATCTGGGAGTAGAAACATATAGCAAGCAAACATTATACCAACCTTCCCCCCCAAGCTTTCATGATGGTTCTCCATATGTGTGCTATACTGTCCACGAATCTTATCTGGAACATCCTAGACCTCTAAGTTAACCAACTCATGCTAAACATGCCAAACGCATACAAGGTTTGCAGCATACTTGCCAAGAACTACAGTCTTAGTATTTTCCTGATAGACATCAACGGTCTCACATTTAGACCTTTCCTCTGTTATAACATGAATGCAAATGTACTTTGTTTTTATCACTGAAAGCTGCTATGTCTGTGTTTTGCTTATTTTTTTACATTCCTACGTTAAGTACAAACTGGTATGTGATCTGCACTGAGCTCAATACTAAAAGATCCTCGAGATATAGATTATTCTCCTTGGTTTTATAAGCACTTAGAGAATATAGATAGCTGTAGCCTAACTGCTATGTGTCTTCTCTGTTACCCAGCTCGGCACTTTCAGGTCTCCAGAAGGGGAGTATTTTGTGGAGCCCCTTCACAGCTATCAAGGAGAACACTATGAAGAGGAACACACAAAACCTCATATTGTATACAGGAAAAGTGCACCGAAGAAACAGACCACTGAGGAGACCTCAGCTTGTGACACTTCAGGTATGGTACATTATATGATGAGTAAGCATGTATGCCATTAGGATTTAAAACAGACACGGCTCTGTACCTAAAACGTCAGATCCAGACCTTGCTACTGAGGTGCTGTGTTTGACCAGTCAGCTGACCTAAATATCTGCTCTAGTAAACCCTCACCCAGTGTCCTCTTTCTATCAAAACGGCATACTTCTGCTGCTGAGCATGGACCTCCCAGTGTCTAGAAACAGTATATATTGGTTAGATGTAATTGGTTAATGCACATCTTAGTGCTTTAGTGGGACAGGGGACAGAGTGATTAGGCAATTTTGACATTTGTGTGCCACTATGTACATGGGACCTTTAAATTGGTTTGCGCAGATATAATCACTCAAATTTAAAGTCTCCACTATCAGCTGTAACAGGAACCAATTATATAATAGTCAGTGAGCTATTACAGTAATTGTACTAAGGCCCTCTAGGATGATATGCTGCTTATCTGGTTAATGCAAACACAACTTTTCAATTGGTGAGAGGGGCCTCTTTTTCCTTTCATTTGCTTTTTTTTTTCTTATTGTATGGAGTTGAATTCCATACATAAAACTATATCGTTGTGGCGCACTGAAGAAGAATAGTTCATTTCTGACAGCAAAAATGGGTCCAAGCTTTTCCTCCTGTGCTTGTCAGGCGGTTGAAGTTTTATGACAAATTAATGCTAGCTGGGAATACTCAGTTTGACAGGGAGTTTGTGCACACATGCACAAACACATACACTTTGTGAGGCAGCGAGCAGAGGAGAGGAGACAAAGTAGACTAAGATTTCAGTGTTGATACTGAAGATCACACCTAATCCAAACCACACAGGTATATATTAGTAGCTAACCTTGTCTTTTGAATGGGAACTTCTCAGAATCTCTGTTAGCTGAAGTTTGGTCTGTTTCCATGTCTTTTTCCTGCCATGTGATGGTATGTGTCTCTGACCATCGAGCACCCTCAACATAAACCTTTACTGAGGAAAAATGTATCCCTCATCCTTCATGCTAATGTGTTTATATTAGCATAACCATAGCTGTGTAGCTAACCACTGCATAGTTTATATGTCACTGCTCTTTAGTCCTCCATAGACAGCAGAGTTTGAACATTTAGGGGGTTTTTTTGTTTGTTTTTTTAAAAACTACCTTAATAAGAATCTGGTTTATCATTTCTAGATTGGAACTAGCAACATAACTTCCTGCTAACTTCTAACGTCACTAAACCTTGTAAATCCTCTTTGTTTTAGTGAATTATTTTTATTGGAGCTGTACTGTTTTTAACTTTCAGTGGTGCCTCAGTGTTGGGTTGATTTTGGGAACCGAAGGAATGCCTGGACTCATAAATGACTGTATATATTTTGTACATATATTGTTTATTGCAATTACAGCTTGAATTTCTTTTGGCACCAATGTGGAACAGTACTTAAATTTTGTTGTAGTACTGTAGAAAGTATGACTGTGCAATGACCATAAAGAGTTAAAGTGAACCCGAATGGCAGCGTAAAAACCACCATCAAACTAATAATGCAACTGATTAAATATTAAAGTAATTAAAGTTCTATATCTAAATAAAAAATACATTCTGCCATAAATAGGCTACAGTCAGAGATGTAATGACAAGATTAAAGTATAGTATGAAACTATCCTGGCTTGCATGTCATGCTATAGCCTGCACAGTGCAGTACCCACAGCTGCAGTACAGTAATGAGGAGGTTTTCCAGCTCTCGCACAAGAAGAATCATTTGGAAGCTCACACTTATATCGCCTCATCTCAGTTTACTGGCTGAACTTCCTGTTGGCTCTTGTACTTCCTCTGCTCCTTTGATAAGAAAGTTGGTAGACCTACTTCCATGAAGATGTAGTGTAAATTTTTACATAAGTGATGGCAACTTGAAACGGTAAAATAATCAAAACTAAAAGCAATAAATATGGAAATCGTTTGTCTTTGTGTGCTGGAGATCCTTCTGAAGATGCTTGCTCTCACTCCATTTGAGTGATTGTTTGTGTTTTCATTTTAGCCTCAAGTGACATAAATGAGACTAAATGCTATTCTGGACACGATTCATTCAGCCTTGCACAAAGTGCTATTGAATCTGTAGACCATTCTTTTTATTTTGAACTGAGAATGGAGACACAACACACACACACAAACAATGTACTTTTGATTTGATCAAAATCAGTAAAAAAAAAAGAAGAAAGAAGATAAACGACAATAAAGAATTAAAAAACGGGCAGGGACAAAATATGAATTTAATATTTAATCATTCACACTGCATAAAATGCCAAAAGGCTTCAAACTTCTTTGGCTGTTGCATTTGACCAGCCTTCAGCTTGCACACAGATTGATCCCTGATTGACTGCAGTGAGCTGACTATGACCGCTCATGCAAATGTGTTTTTTGTTAGAGTGGTGTATGAAAGTTATCCATTGGTAGCCTTCAGTTTATCCAATGTGATATACCAAAAAGAAGCTGTTACTAGCCACTCCAACAGACTACAGTTTTTAACTATACAAACAAAGATGGAGCTAAGGATGCTGTAAACATATCATACAAGAAAAGACTTTTAACATGATATTTTACAAAATACTTCTCAGTTGAATGTGAAAAAAATATACATGGATTACATTTCTTTCTTGCGGGTGTTTAGGAACGGCAAATTGATCTTTAGCACTCTTCATTAATCATCCCTCATAAATGGCGACACATTGGTAATGGTGTAGTAAGGATGGTCTGAAAACAAAAAGACTCAGCAGTTCAGCAGATGTTATCTAAGGACATAAAACCTTTCCAGAGTTAAAGAAAAATGCTTCCCAGTTGTTGGATTGTTCTCATTTGATGTGTGCACAGCAATTTGTGTACTCTTTTTATGGCTGGGTTCCAGGTTTACCTTGCCTGAACTCTTTGCCCTCTTTTCCTCCCTTTTCTGAGAGAAAAAAAAGGCACTTCAGGCAATGTTCATTTGTCAGCAAACTCTTTTCAGTGGAGGGGGGAGCTTATTTTGACAATATCCACTTCCAGATCTCATATAGCTCCATCATTTAAAAGTTAAACATGACTTCAGCTTAATAGCAAACACATCTTCTTGACAAAGAATGAATTATTCCTTGCCTTGTTTGAGCGAATATGCTTCCAGTCTTCTCAGGCCTGCACTCTTGTATATTTACATTTGCTCCATTTCTTTTGGCTTCTCATTCTAGGACACAAACACAGACATAAGAGACACAAGGTGAAAAGAAGGCCAGCGGCTGGGGTCAGCACTGTGATTAAAGCAGTCCCTGTGGTCAGTACTGGTGTATTCAATGACCTGGAGTCACTGAGCGCTGGCCTGGCCAGCAATGCTTTGCTCAGATCACAGCATGGCAGTGCTAGCGCTAGACCGTCAAATGATAGCAGCGGTGACTCAGGACCTCACCGGAGATCAAAGCGCTTCCTCTCCTACCCGCGCTTTGTTGAAGTTATGCTGGTGGCCGACAGCAAAATGGTGGAGCATCACGGCAGCAACCTACAGCACTACATACTCACGTTAATGTCTATAGTAAGTTCTGATCTCTATGTTTGGTTGGTAGAAATCTTTTGCGCAGATATGGACAGAGTAGGACATCTTCGTGCACACTGATGCACTAAATGTACACACGTGTTCCTCTTTGCTGTTTGCTGTTTGTGCTGCAAGTCAGTCAGCCTTTGGAGGAGAGTTGAGGGAGGTAAAAGGGCACCTTAGGGCAGGGGTAAACAACATTTTCAAACGGCTCGGGGGAAGAGAGGGCAGCTTGAGGGATAGCCTGCCTGACAGCTTTGATGAATGTTAAAAAATAGGCTCAGGTATGTTACTTAGGCTGCATACTCTCGACCACTTCAAACACCAGTTTCCGCCTGCATCTGGGGCTGAACTGAAAGTCCTGTGGAGGCAGCGATGACCCATATTCTAGTCTGGGGAAAGGCTGACTTGTCCACAGGGGCTCAAGCTGTTATCATGCTGATCCTTCAATCAAACAAAATCTCTGGTACTTGCTTGAAACTGCAAGTAAGCAGCCCATAAAACCACTAGCACTAAATATACAGTGTCACATCCAATCTGGCTCAACTTAATTTAAACATTGATTTTCTCTTTAGGTTTGAGGTCACGTTTTGTGTCTTTGTTGTTTTTTTCAGGTGTCTTCCATATACAAGGACCCCAGCATTGGAAACCTGATTAACATTGTGATTGTAAAGTTAGTTATAATAAACAACGAGCTGGTAAGAATACTTAATTTGCTTCCACGCCACAACATGGTGCACGTTCCTATAATTTATTATTTTTTCTGTGTCCTTCTCAGGATGGTCCAGTTATTTCATTTAATGCACAGACCACTTTAAAGAACTTCTGCATCTGGCAGCAGAGTCAGAACGTCCTGGATGATAACCACCACTCCCATCACGACACTGCCATCCTAATCACCAGGTGCAAGAGGAATTGTGGAAGCTTTCATTTTTCAAAATGCAAATATTCCGTGAACCAAAAATGTAGAGGGATCCTGACAAAATTCAAAAATGTAGACTAACAATGACCGAGATCAATTATCTTTGTTTTCACCACAGGCAGGACATCTGTAGAGCGAGGGATAAGTGTGACACCTTAGGTAAATGCATATTTGTTCTTTTTCTTTTTTTTGTAACAGAGTGATACAAATTATAGTAGAAATGTACATTAAATAAATACAAAAGAAAATGAACTGAGCTTCTTCTTATTCAGGACTTGCAGAGTTGGGGACCGTGTGTGATCCCTACAGGAGCTGCAGCATCAGTGAGGACAATGGACTCAGTACTGCATTCACCATTGCCCACGAACTTGGACATGTGTAAGAGCAGCTGACTTTTTTCCACTGATTTGTTTTTTCATCAGTTATAAATACTTGGTTTTGTTCTTAGTTACACATCACTAGAGCTTCAGAACACCTTCTAGGAATTTATAACAGCTGATACCATAAATTCTGCACATCTGGATAAAAAAATGTATCCCTGCTTTTCATTTTGAGAGCAAAAAAATCTGTAACCTGGATTCTCAGAATTGAATTTAAACCACTTCTTGGTTTCCTTTGCCCTTCAGCAAACTCTCCACTGTCCAAAGTCCTGAGTAAGCGTTCTACTCTGGAGACTGTTACAGACTTTAATAGTCCTCATCTCAAACAAATGCTCCTTTTCTACTACTATACAAAAAGGTGGGATTATTGGGTTGCATGTTCATCTGCATCAGGCTGGGGCAGCATGCTTGATGACTGATTTGCGACAAAGCTCTGTGCTGTAGGTGGACAGCTTAGCAACAAGGAGTGTGATGCCGCACCTGTCCACCATCGACCGGGAGCACATTTGTTTACCCTGCAGGAGCTTGAATGCTTCACTTATTCTTCCCTCAGTTTTCATATAATTTAATATCTTTCTATCCAGTCTTGCCACAGGCAAGCAATACAAATGCTGTGCATTATTTTGTATAGCAACCTTGAATGAGTTTCCCAAAGCCAATAAGATGGTGACAGTAGAAAAATAGAATTGTTGTTTAGATGTTGCTGAAGAAATGAAGTACAGTCAAACACAACACAAATTGCTATTTGTCACTGCCACTTTGTGAAGCACAATAAAACATATCAAGAAGTTGACGTCCTGCCAAGAAGCAATAACCACACTGGCAAAACAGAGCCATGCAGGGCCATGGAAGTACAGCTAGTGGGGACATAAAATGCTCTATTTGTTGCTTGTTAACATAAATAGCTTTTTTTTTTTATGCCTGAACATGTTTTTTTCCTCTATTCTTCCAGGTTCAACATGCCTCACGATGACAGTAACAAGTGTAAGGAGGATGGAGTAAAGATTCAACAACATGTGATGGCTCCCACACTTAATTACAACACAAACCCTTGGATGTGGTCCAAGTGTAGCAGGAAGTACATCACAGAGTTCCTTGAGTATGTCATACTGTTGTCTTCATCATTGTTCCAAACATGCATGGGGAATAGAACTGGGAAAACGTAGCAAAAATGACCCCCTAAAACCTGGCTAAATATTCTTTAATAACTGTGCAGGTTTACACAAACACACACACGCCAACACACACAGTGCATTGGTAGCCACAGTCAAACTGTCATCATTTCTCAGGGCTGTTGCACCCTCTGGTCTCGTCTCTCGTACACACTGAGAAAGACCCAGAACTCTTGGAGTAATAATATTTAATGACCTACCTCCAAAGCAATGCATAGTATCCCTCCATCCTTGACTTCCTGAGTTCTCCACCACTTACCACATATAGCTAGTTCAACACAAGACGTTTTTCAAGATGTATTTGTGCAGAAAAATAACCACTCCAGCTGTACTGAGTGTGCTTTCTGTCTGTTTGTTTCTCTTGTTTTTATCCCTTTTCTTTAAGTCATTTTATTTTTATTTCTTAATAGCACAGGATATGGTGAGTGCTTGCTCGATGAGCCCGTTTCTAGACCGTACGCTCTCTCGCAGCAGCTGCCCGGGCGGATATACAATGTCAATAAACAGTGTGAATTGATATTTGGGCCGGGAACGCAGGTGTGCCCTTATATGGTAAGCGGACTCGGTGTGCAAATCTGAACTGTCATGTTGCACGTGGGGGTCTCAGAGGGGAGCGGAGGGAGTTGAGATTCAGTGCAGCAGAGGTTCTCGGATGACTCTGAAGCCTTTAAAGTCACTTGCCACGTTTAACATGTTCTCTTCTGAAACACAAGCAAAGTGAAACCAGATTTAATTTGAATTTAAGTTAAAAAAGTGACATTTCAGTTTAATAATACAGAAATGTCTTTAAATATGTGACACTATAGTTTCTTGGCTTGTGGTTTTCACTCAGTCTAAAAGGTCACGCAGGCTTAGAAATACCTGGCAAATGAAATTGTTGATGCAGCAAATTTAGTGTAGGGAGGCGTATTGTTTGATAGAATGTGCTAAATTGGAAGTCTGCTGGCTTGAGTCCATGCTGTATATTAATGGAGTTGTTTACAGTCAGGGAAATAAACATGACATTTATGAGCCATAGTTTGTTCTTTTAGTTTATTTTTTTCCTGGAATCCCAGCATTGACTCTTAATGTGTGTGTGTGTGTGTGTGTGTGTGTGTGTGTGTGTTCGTGTGTTCTCAGACCCAGTGTCGAAGACTATGGTGCACAAGTCCAGAGGGCGCCCAGCGGGGCTGCAGGACTCAGCACATGCCGTGGGCAGATGGCACCGACTGTTCACCTGGAAAGGTAAGAGTAATGCTGATAGTGTAATGCATTAGTGTGTAAATGGTAAAGGAGAAGACCCTTGAACTGATTTTAATTAAGCCGGAAGCTTGGGGATAATTAAGTAAGGGGTGGAATGCCATATTTTAATCACTTCAGTTCGGCTGAAGGTGGCGATTTAAGCCCACCACAAGAAAAAAAGTCCATGAACCTTAGCATTGCCAAGTGTTGGTGGCCAGGAAGAGGGGACGTTATACACTGAAAAAAAGGCCATGTTGGATTTACTCGATTCAATAGTGGACATTGGTTGCACACAAATGTTTTGCTTTGGCAGAAACGTAAACAATTGTGTTCAATCAACACAACTTTTTCATATTCAATAAACCTGTGCATTTTGTGTTCATAAAACGCGATTGAAACATGTTTAGATGAAGTAAGTTGAGCTCTTGGAATATTTTAATCCTTCACAATTTTGTCATTGTATTTCAACACTATTAAATAACATTTACCCCAATACTACTTGCTCATTTAAATACTACATGTTGTCTTCATATTACATAATGTTCAACAAAGTCTAGAGTCTGGTTAACATAAAAATTTAATGGATCTACAACAACTAACATCCCAGCCCCCCTGCAACCAGGAGGTTGCAGGGGGGCTGGGAAATAACCCTGAATTGTTAGGCAGGGTACACCCTAGAAAACTCACAAGTCTGTCACAAACAACCATTTGCACTTACATTGACAGGTAATTTAGAATCATCAATTAACCTAACTCTACCAACTGCATGACTTTTAACTGTGGGAAGAAACCAGAATACCCCAAGAGAAACCAGTGCAAACTAGCCAGATTGTGGATTTGAACCCAGGATCTTCTTACTGTAAAGCAACAGCACTAACCACCATGCCACCAATCCAGACTTAACAAAAGTAGGAAAGCTATGATTTCAAGGCTTGATGCAGAATTTTTTTGTATGTTTTTGTCCTTGACAGGTTAATCCACAATAAATAGCAATAGCATGCACGTGGTGTGTCGTAGTTGTCTGCCTCTTATAACGCCAGTGATTTTCCTACAGTTTGACATCTCGTGCGATCTTGTGAATTTCATGAGTTCAGCAACTAACCACTCTTGGTTAGTTGCACCATGGACCAGCCGAACTACACCTCCAGGTCCCAAGACCTGCAGATGCACACACACACAGGCACACACTTGTTTTCATATCTTAGTGAGTACATCTAATTGACACAATGGTTTCCCTAGCAACTTACCCTAACCCTACCATCAAAATTGAATGTCTAACCCTAAGCCTTAGCGTAAACCTCACCATAACTTTATTGTAACCCTGACACTAAAACCACATTTTGAGCCTCAAAAATGCATTAAAACTTGTGGGGACGGGCATGTTGTCCCCATAAGTCCCTGTTGGTCCCCACAAGAATAGTAGCATGCCAATTTTCTGTCTAAACATGTACGATCACACACACAGACAAGCTGAAACCTTTTGGTGTTTGTCTCATCTCTTGTCATGCCAGCGTACACCACACTAATGACTAAAATGAAATCTGTTTTTTTAACAGTATAAAATGATCCTTCTGTTTGGAGCTGAGATATATTTATTGACTGTAAGGGTGACATTTTCTTGTCCTCTCTCCAGCCAGACACAGTTGTGAATTTTTTTTTCCCAGTTCCAAATTTCTCCCAGATTAGCTTTGAAGCACAGAAGAGCAGATGGATGTGTTGGCATTTCTTTTTGTTTTCTTCTCTTCACTCATCTCTCCTTTACTTTTCCCCTTTGTTCCTCTCTTGCAGCACTGCAAACATGGGCTGTGTATAGCCAAAGAGCACGATGCCTCACCTGTTGAGGGAGCGTGGGGAGTCTGGAGTCCTTTTGGCACCTGTTCGCGGACATGCGGCGGAGGCATAAAGATTGCCATGCGCGAATGCAACCGACCCGTGTGAGCAGCCCGTTCCTTTGTAGTCACGCATGCCTATTGGACCTTGTCTCCAAAGTCAGTGTTCCATAGATCAAACCTCCTTAAGGGAATTCTTTCCATAGCTAATGCTCATCAAAACAGGCTCTCTGATGGCATATCTTACAGGATTGTTTCCTGGTAAATATGGAGATCAGTCAGTCTTCCTGAATAATGGACGAATAGAAAAGAGTAGAGCGTGTGGATAAGTTGGAAATTAAAAACTAACTCTAGGTGTATGGTGGTAGACAACAGGCTGAGCAAAGAGAGGGAAATTGATAAACTGATAAGTGTCCTCTGAGAAAAGGTGCTTAACACAAGGGAATGATTCGGTTTTACTGCTTTTATCCCACGTTTTCACTCTCAGGCCCAGAAATGGAGGAACGTACTGTGTTGGTCGCCGGATGAAGTTTCGTTCCTGCAACTCTGAGCCCTGCTCCAAGCAGAAGAAGGACTTCAGGGAGGAACAGTGTGCTGCTTTTGACGGCAGGCACTTTAACATCAACGGTCTACCTCCAAATGTTCGCTGGGTGCCCAAGTACAGCGGAAGTGAGAATAGTTTTTTTCACATCACAGTGGCATCTTAATACTTACTTCATGAATAACAGCCATAATGTAAGCTTTGCATTTATTTGAGTCACCATGAAATAATTATCTATCTCCTGTGTCAGTTCTGATGAAGGACAGATGTAAGCTGTTCTGCAGGGTTGCAGGCAGCACAGCCTACTATCAGCTCAGGGACAGGGTCATTGACGGCACGCCATGTGGACCCGATACCAACGACATCTGTGTCCAGGGCCTGTGCAGAGTGAGCTTTCTAATTCTGTTCATTTTGCAGCAGCGGTTCATGGTTATTTGTAATAATAGCAGAGCAGGGACCATTCTTGAACAGTAACCGTGTTTAGTGGATAAAATAGTAAGCACCTACATTACTAACATAACGCGTGATCTCCAAACCACGCACAGTTTTCAATATATTCCAGCTCAGACAATGGGATTTTTATATTCATAGATGCACTAAAGTTAAGCTAAAATGTGTCTCAAAAGAATCAATTACATATTTGCTATGATTTAGTGATTTTCTAATAAAGTCCTTTAATTAAAAATCCTTAATTTTCTTATTGTGCATTTCCTACTTCCCGTACTGAGCAGCAGGCGGGCTGTGATCATGTACTCAACTCTAAAGCCAGGAGGGACAAATGTGGCGTATGTGGAGGCGATAACTCTTCCTGCAAAACTGTAGCAGGCACCTTCAACATTGTACGCTATGGTGAGTAACAACCTCTTTTATTACCCCCATCAGTCTCCATTTCAGTACAT
Source organism: Haplochromis burtoni (assembly GCF_018398535.1). Classification (NCBI taxonomy): domain Eukaryota; kingdom Metazoa; phylum Chordata; class Actinopteri; order Cichliformes; family Cichlidae; genus Haplochromis; species Haplochromis burtoni. The sequence goes on from NW_024582675.1 coordinate 586,211, forward strand.
ATAAATGGTAATAGCTGTTGTGGCAGTTATTATATTGCTTACACACCTCAGCAGAAAAGCATCGATGGATGGGTTCACTTGTTAGTGCATTTACAGACCTGGGTGCGCTAATGCGCTGCATATGTATTTGCAGGCTATAACGAAGTGGTGCGAATACCAAGTGGTGCTACAAACATAGATGTGCGTCAACACAGTTACTCAGGGAAACCGGAGGATGACAACTACCTCGGTAAGACAGCCAACAATTGTTAATACTTCGATTGTATTTTTACATTTCCAGTCGTGCTGTTTGAAGTCATTTCTGGAGGAATGCGCTGTTAAAAAGATGTGTGTTTATGAGATGTGCTTGAGTGTTTATGAGAAGGACAGCGTTCAGCCTTCAGTGTAAAGCCGGGCACTGCATAACTGCCGTAGATTTTGCAAATACTATGCATGCAAATCCATTAAATGCCTGCGGGTACCAATCCAGCAAGGTCCCTTAGTTTAAAAGCTTTAGTACTTGCTCTAAGGCTCTGTCTCAGCCTGTTCGTACCACTGACCTACTCATGTTTTTTGTGCTCGTGTGTTGTTTTTATTGTGTGCATGTCCTTGATGCAAACTTCTGAACATAGTGTCATCCTTAACTGTGTGTTTCTGTTTTTCTATATATTGGGACAACCCAAAGCGGATTGATTGTTTTTTTTGTCTGTGTGCGTGTGCAATAAATGCCACTCTCCACAACCATATTAGTGTAGTGTGTGAAATGGCGAGGAAAGTAAAGGCAGGAAATTAGCTCCATAATCGCATTAGGGCGAACGAGTGCAGAAGACTGACTGTTGAACAGAACAGGGTGCCCCTGGATGGGACTTCTTCGGGAACAGAGGATTATTTTAGCCCAATAAGGCTTTACTGTTACCCACTGTGTGTGCCTTACTGTAAATGAACATTTTAAGCCACTGTGTTTTCTAAGCTGCTCTGCTGCGCGCAGAAATAAGTTCATGTTTGTGCAGGTTCCTGCCATAAACAGTGATTTGCACAAAGTAATTCACCTTTATGCATTTTTTTTTTTAAATCAGCTAATAAATCAAAGCTAGCTTGAGTTTACACAAACTCTTTTCAGTGTGATGAAGCCAACTAACTGTTTCTGCCTCCCTGTAGCCATATCAAATAGCCGCGGAGAGTTCCTGCTTAACGGGGAGTTTGTGGTTAGCATGTTCAAAAGGGAAATCAAAGTAGGAAATGCCATCATCGAGTACAGCGGTTCCGACCATGTCATTGAGAGGATCAACTGTACTGACCGCATAGAAGAGGAGATCGTTATCCAGGTAAGCTGTCCTTATCATGACAATTTGGTATCTTTTGCAGGAGATGTGAAGATAGAAGATGGTGATTTAATAGAAGAGAGGAATGCAGAATCATAAATCCTTCTACAGACTTGATATTTCAAATTTACAATTGTAAGGTTGTGTAATGTATATCACATTGCCTGCTTTTTCCCAGGTGCTTTCTGTGGGGAACCTTTACAACCCAGATGTCAGGTATTCCTTTAACATTCCCATAGAGGATAAGCCTCAACAGTTCTTCTGGGATGCTTATGGGCCCTGGCAGGAGTGTAGTCGTCTGTGCCAAGGTGAGGGGGAGGCACATGTGGTTTGCAGGGTGAGATGATGGGAAAGGTGAATGATAAACTGTGTGGTCAGAGTAAAAATGAGATGGGATGGAGATGGAATGAAGGAAGAAGAACATTTAGAAAATGCTGAGCAGGAGACCCAGGAGATGGAGGATGCTGTAGTTACCATTAAACATGGTCATTGTAGGCATTTAGCCTTTGTACAAGTGATTAAATATCAGTTTTACACTATGCCGTGGCACATCTGCTTGGCATGACTGTGGAGAGGTCAGAGTACGTGGGTGTGCGGAGGAAGATTGCAAGCAAACTCGAAAACCTGTTATGTGTGTTACAAGTCAATTTTTTTTCTGTTTAAGAATGCCTTTCTCCACTTTTTGACACCACCCTGCTTCAGCAACTGAAGGGAAACCAATAACTCCACAGTTCACAGCAGGATAAACATCTAGCATATAACACATTAAGCTCTCATAGCGTTCAGCTGCAAAACTTGGTAACATGAGGTGCTGATCTATTGCCACATTAAGGTTCATATCGTGCTGTAATTTTACACAAAAGCCAAAGTGAGGTGTACACACTTTTCACGCTGGCATTTATTGCACTCCCGACGATGAGCCATATTTTACTTGAGCCAGATGGTGCATCAACCCAGATAACTACTTGCAGGTCGGGCAGTAAAAAGTCACTTTCATCTCAGGATAAAGTTATGAAACCCGAGATTGTAACTCAAGCTTGAGATTCTGTTTACATCTTTGTAAATTTCTTATTAGTTATAAAACAGATCTCTTTATTTAAATGACACAGCTTTTCTTCAATTTCCTTTGCCATTTTGACTCATGTTTGATTTTTTTTTTTTGTTATAGTGTGTTGCCAAGATGTTTTAGAGTGGCTATCACTTAGAACCTCAATATTTGTACCCTCACAGGAGAGCGCAAGCGGAAGATTCTCTGTAGCAGAGAATCGGACAGGGTGGTGGTGTCAGACCAGAGGTGCCACGGCACAGCGAGACCTGCTGTCATCACTGAGCCATGCAACACTGAATGTGAACTTAGGTTTGCATCATCACTCTAAACCATTTGATCCATCTGACTGACACTTTATTTGGTCTTTGCAGTGCAAAGATTTACCCACTTGTTCTTTACGCAGATGGCACGTTGCTCGAAAAAGTGAGTGTACAGCCCAGTGCGGCCAAGGATATCGTACCCTGGAAATATACTGTGCTAAAATCAACCGTGCAGACGGCAAGACCCAGAAGGTTGATGACCGCTACTGTAGCGGTCAGCGCAAACCTGATGACAAGGAAGGCTGTCACGGAGACTGTAACCCGGGTGGTTGGGAGTACTCATCCTGGTCGGAGGTACGAACTCTGTTGGAAGTCTGGGGATTTGTTTGTCCGCACTGACCAGATGTTTGTCCAAGTTTATCTCGGGTTGTGTATGTGTTTACACTTGTTGATGCTCAAATGTTTGTGCTGCAGTGCTCCAAGAGCTGCGGTGGAGGAACCCGCCGTCGAGGGGCAGTGTGTCGAAAGGCAGCTGAGGCTGGTGGCGATGAGAGCAAATGCAGTCAAAGGGACAAGCTGACCGTCCAACCCTGCAATGAATTCCTCTGTCCGCAGTGGAAGACTGGAGACTGGTCTGAGGTCAGTTTAGCAATTACTGTATTGTCTTTGCGTTTAGAAGAAAATAAGACCCCAGGGGTATGTGCGCTGCACTCTCTGCACCTTTGGTGGCTTGCTCTGGGGCCGACAGTTTCAAGTGAAGAAAATAAGACTTTTACCTAAGTAGTTAAAGTGGACACCTTTTCAAGCTGCAGATGTATGTGTTTTTGTGTTTCTGTGCAGGTTTTCAACTCACTCAGTGATTTGTTTGTGAGATTTTTAGACGAGTATGTGTCTAGGGCTACTCAACGTAAAGAATAACAGACTTCTTTGTAAATGCTGGAGTATTAAAGCAGCGGTGATCTGGGTCAAATGTCAAATCCCAGTGCTGATTGTGAATGTCTCAGCTTTAGGAGAGTTACTCCCCTCCTTCCACTCCAAATGAGTGTTGGGTAAGAGGTGATTGCAGGGTGAAATCGTTCTTAAACTGCTGCACAGTTTACACATCGTAGAGCAAGGAGCTTGCAAAGCTGTGGGCTGCATTCCGGGAATTTTTCAGATCTCCCGTGTGGTGTTGCCAGAACCCGTATGCTGTAATATATACATATGGACTGTACTCGCACATAAATAAACACACTCACACTTTTTTTGTTTTGGGGGCTAGGGGCTTTCTAATGTGCATATACTGCTTTACATAAAACCAAGAGCACTTCCTCTATCATGAATCTGAATACTTGTAACTGCTCATTTCTTGTACTAATTTAGCGATTAACTATGTACGCAATTCATGGCGTTATAACCTGTAACATTTTTTTTTTTTTTTAGTGCCTTGTGACATGTGGTAAAGGCTACAAGCATCGTCAGACGTGGTGTCAGTTTGGTGAGGACCGTCTAGATGATCGCTTTTGTGGGTCGTCTAAACCTGAGTCAGTGCAGACGTGCCAACAGCAGGAGTGTGCCGCTTGGCAGGTTGGACCTTGGGGACAGGTGAGTCACCCCTGTATTTATGATCTGTGCAGCATTCAGTACACAGTGCTCGACTGTTTTTGTTCAAAGCTGTAAGAAGTCGGGTCATTTATCAGCTGAGAGCGTCAGTGTATGATGATGTGGATGTGGATATAGGTTACTTATCAAAAGGAAAAAGCCCCGCCAATCATTTCCTTTCTCTATCCACGCTTCTTCATCTGTTTCTCAACCTATGCTGTCCTTCCTGTCTCTCCTTGTTCACTTACAGCTGTTAAAATTGCTAGATGCAAGTTTGGCATGCTCTTGTGATCCACATCTCTGTGTGTGTGGGAGACAGTTTTATTTTCAGTTCAATACAATTTTGTTTATATAGTGCCAAACCACGCCAGTCACCTGAATGCCCTAACATTGTAAGGTAAAGACTAAAAATAATAGAAAGTAAACCCCAACAATCAGACGACTCCCTATGAGCAAGCACTTGGCGACACTGGGAAGGAAAAACTGGAAATGGATGGAAAATTTTATTTGCATACTAACATGAGTAAATCTTTTTATTTAAAGAAGACATAATCTATCTTTAATCAATCAGTTTGGTTGAACAATTTTTATAGTTCTATAGCAGATCTTTTTTTCCAAGGCATTTAAAAGAGTATGCTGTATATATAGATTTAGAGCCACTGCTTTCATACTTGCATACATGCAATATGAAAGTCTACCCAGTTGATGGGTCACAGCTCAGCAAGAGAAATCTGCTATTACTTCTCTGATGAATTGGTCTCTAATTTAAATCATCGGGTGGATAAACAGACAAGCTACGCTCGTTATTTAGCACTGAACTCTCTGCTGTTTAGAGTCAGAGGACATGTCATGAAAATGAAGATACAAAAGCAATGGACAGTCTTCATAGCAGTGTTCCCAGAAAGCGCGTTATATATCTGTGTGCGCACCCGTTCTCATTTGTGTACGTGTGCAGAACAGAGCACCCAAAAATGCGAGCTATTTTGTGCCCCTCGTCAGAGGATGTGCACATTTTAAGGTATATTTGAAGTGGTTTAATGAAGCATGATCAAATGGTAGCTGAAGTTGCCGCCACACAAGTTTGACCCCGTTTCACTGAAGGCAGTGAGCCAGAAGAAAGCGCGGGATAGTACCCTCTGACTGAGCTGCAGTGGGAAAACGGCCAGTCCAATGTATATGAATATCCTCATGTATGATTTTTGTTAGAAGACCTTTTTCTAAAGTGAGCTAACATTTTTTTCTATATGCTCTATATACTCATGTGTGCAGGGGTTGCTCTGGTGGCTCCAACAAAACATCTGTTTTTTGCTTGCCTTTCTTGTCTTTTTCTCAGTTTTCTTTTTGGCTGACTGTTGCAAATGTTTTCCCATCACGCCTCCTTTGTTTCTTTTTTCTCTCTTTGAACCCAGTGCACTACCTCTTGTGGGCCAGGCTACCAGATGCGAGCAGTGAAGTGCGTGGTGGGCTCTTATGGTGCCGTCATGGACGACACTGAATGTAACGCAGCCACGCGACCCACTGACACCCAGGTAAGAGGTCTTATCGTCCTTTCTTTTTCCCCACAATCTGCTTATCATCTCCTCACTCTGAGAGCATTTTTTTTGCTCCGTGGTTGAGTGTGAAGGAAGAAGATGCACGCTTGTACTGAAAATGTACACAAAAAACCTGGCATTTCATTTCCACCTGGTCTCAATAAAAGCTGTCCCGCCTGCTCCAAATGCAGAGGGAAGTTTACCAGCCTCACTATCCCACCATAAAGACAAAACTCTGAGACAGAATCCCTAATATGTTTCTCTTGAAAACAATTTCACTTGTGTCATCTAGCTGACACTTGAAATGTTTGGCAGAAGCAATGATTGCGTTAAGCCTGGGGCACATGAGAAGGAGGTGACATGCACAAACACTTGCGAGACTGCACTAAATTCGAGTTTTTCTCTGTAATTTTTACAAACCCCCAATGCACAATCTTTAAAAGATTTGTTGAATTTCTAAACCAACTTTCCCAGACATAATCAGACTGGGTTAAATACAAACAGTTCTTTATGCTTATAGAAGCATAGACAGGAACATCAGCCCACTGTTTGACCAAACCTGCAGCTTAAAACAGCAAAGTTTACCTACCCTGCTCTTACCTCAGCATACAATGGGAATTTGCTTATTATGGAAACGATCAACTAATATAAGCTCCTTTTAAAAAATGCAGTAAGATGGTTTGGGGTTGGAGTCCACCAGCCAGCTGGGTCCTTTCTGTGCATTTTCTCCAGGTACTTTGGCTTTCTAACTCAGTCCATAGACATGCATGATACAGAGATGATCTAAACTGACCTTAGATGTAAATGTGAGGGTGACTGGTTGTCTGTCTTTCTATATTAACCCTGTGATAGACTGATGACCTTCTATTATCTAGCAAATATATCATAAGAGCCTATCCCTGCTGCCTCCTACGATATGCAGCTGGGATAGGCTCCAGTTAGTTCCCTCCATGGATGAATGTTTTAGAAAGTGGTTGGACTGAAGGATGTATTAACTAATTTTTTCCAACTTACAAGCATTATTTTTTCGGACCTGAAGAAGCACTACCTTGCAATTTCTCTGTCTCGTTACCACTTAACTTTCCAATGATTCTAGCACCACTAGTGCACAGTTATTTACCCCCAGTTTGATTTTCACGCATGTTTTGTGTCAAAACATCCTGTATTTGTGGCAGCCATAAATAAATCAGAAATCACAGCTATATCACAGAGGACATGCTTCAAATAAATAATTACCAGTATTTAAAGTAGGCTAGTTCAAAGCCGTGCTTCTCCTCCACTTACCCATGTTGTAGACTGACAGAGGGTTATGTCAGTCTACATCATACGATGTTGGGAAATGACACTCACCCAGGTTAATTTTCTTGCCAATTGTTTGTGTGTGTGTATATGGTGAACTTTGCACACAACTTGCACAGAAACCCCGACAGAAACTTGCAATATTTTGAACTGAATGAGAGGTTTGTTTGGTCAGCGTATGGCATAAACCCATTTCAGAGCGCTTAGCATGCAGACTCAGGATGAGGCCCCCCTCTAGTCACAGCAGCTCGCAATTCCGGTGCTTGGACCAGCAGAGACCGGTGACCAGTGACCCTGAAGCAGTCGCCCCACCTCGTTGTGATTCTAACCAGCCAGCCATGAAGTGGGCCACCAGGCCACTAGTCCCACCACCACCCTGCACCAGGGCATAGGATGAGAGAGACTGATAGATGGAGGGAGGTTTTAGTACAAGGTTGTTCATGTCTTGGATTTCTTGCAGTATATATTTGTTAATATTCTATTGATGCATGCAAATGCAAGTACAACAGGAAGCATGTGGAGAGCTTCCTGTTACTTTGTTTCTTTTTGGAGGCTGCATGCTGAATGTGTAGCCCAAGTCTGTGCGACCTGATCCAGCACTCATTCCTAAAGACACGGGGTCAGAGGGCACCAGAGGGCATATGGAGGGGAAAGAGGGAAAGGCGGAAGGTGCGGGACAAGGGGGTGGATTAGGGGTGGAGTTTACAACCACGCCAGCATAGGCATTGGAGCCCTGAATACCACTCCACTATGACCTGTTATGACAGGGATCAGGGCTTTATGCTGAGTGGCTTACTGCCACAATCCATAGTTTGAACTGACGGGGCGGACCCTGTTAATGTTGTTTTGGTAAGTTGAGGGGAAAGGGTCGATGGGAAGCATAACTACTCTCAAACGTAGAGCCGAAGGAATATAGTTTAAGTTGCTCACGACTGTCCCATGTCAGAAAAGCTATCTCTGATATTCATGGTATTTTGTTGTCAGGGACAGATGTTGTTACAGTATATTCATTTTGCTAATCACTGCATGAATGGGTGTATGTGTCTCTTCTTCCACAGGACTGTGAAATAGCCCAGTGTCCCAGCAGCCACCCTGTTCCCCCAGGGACCAAAGTCCCTTCCCACCCGGGCCACAAAACCCAGTGGCGATTTGGTTCCTGGACCCAGGTTGGCAGTGCTGTCACATTTTTTGTTTATTTTACTTTTTATCTGCTTTTCTCATTTGGTTGGTTTCCGGTTTCTTAATCTTTCTCTCCCGCAAAACAGTGTAGCGCCAGCTGTGGCAAAGGGACACGGATGCGCTATGTGAGTTGCCGTGACGACCAGGGCGGCGTGGCCGACGAGTCGGCATGCGCCCACCTACCAAAGCCTCCTTCAAGGGAAGTGTGCACAGTCGTGGCATGTGGACAGTGGAAAGTGCTGGAATGGACAGTGGTAAGAAGACCAACATGTGTATATGATTGACTGACTCAAATAATTCAAATAATTAAGAACTTGCAAAAGAGCTTTTCTGCTGACAAAATAATTATTTCCTTATAGTGACAGATTAACCTACATTGTGTCATCAATATTTGCCATCCAGATGTGTTTCTCCCCCCTCCATGTTTGCTCCATTGTTCACTGTAGACTCATTTTAACCCTGACAACCAGTGTCTGCACACGCTATGCAGATGTTAATGTGTTAGCCAGCCAGGATGTGGAGACAGGGTGGCAGCTGGAATGCGTGGATGTTAGACTGGAGGAGGGCTGCAGTGAAGTTATAGGAGGAGAGAGAGAGAGAGTGTGTGTGTGTGTGTGTGTGTGTGTGAGAGAGAGAGAGAGAAGAGGGTGACCAAACGGAGGGAGGAGGGAGGGGGAAACGGCAGAGAGAGAGGAATCAGGAATGAAGTTCTTGAGCTGGGAGATGCAAGGGGCTGTAGTGAGGGGCTCCAGTTTTGTTTACAGATGTTTCTCATCAG